>NC_134886.1:40027025-40029525 GCF_041734735.1 Babylonia areolata
AAAAATATATATATATATATATATATCTCTTTTTTTTTTAAAGAAATAATGATAAAAAAGAGAGATCTATTTCTCATTTCCCAATCTGTCGTTGTTTGTTTGTTTTGTGGGTTTTTTTTTGTGTTTTTTGTTGTTGTTGTTGTTGTTGCTTTTTTCGGGCTTTTTATTAATTTTTTTTTTTTTACTTTTCTTAAGCTTGTTTGTTTGTCGTTTCTTTTATTGCTTTAATGAACTGAGATCACTGATGATATAACAACAACAACAACAACAACAACAATAAAATCAACAAACAAAAATGAACGTTAAAGAAGACACCATTCTTCCATCCCTGCCACTGCCATAAAACTGTCTACCTACGATGCCTAGAACGACGGTACAGCGCTGGGTGGCGCCCGATCACCTCCTTGCAGGATGCGCACTTGTGAACGTCATCCTTCCAGTTGTCCCAGAAACAAGGTATGAGAAAGCAGATACTGCACACAGACAGGCAAGGTAAATCAAGGGATGAAAGAAAGAGAGACATAGAGAACTCAGAACTCAGAAATATTTTACTGCAAGGCCATCGGCCTGTTTGCAAAGGAGGTACATGCATACAATTGCGACACACAAAATACCGAAAATAAAGGGGGGAGGGACCAATGTCATGGACATAGAGAGAGATACAGAGAGAGAGAGAGAGAGAGAGAGAGAGAGAGAGAGAGAGAGAGAGATACAGAGAGAGATACAGAGAACTCGAACTCGAACATTTTAATGTACATCGGCCTTGGGCCACAATACAAGGGGAGCCATATCAATGGGGTGGGGGCGGGGAGGGGGCGTCGTTGACAACATGGTTAAGTTGCAATTCACTTTTCAAAAGCATTCCGAGCAATATTGTTGTTACATTAATTGACATTATAATGTGATCCATATGCAAAAAAATACTTCATTTAATACTTACATTAATGCTGATTTATGTCTTCTGTACAAACATACACATTTTCATATACAACACGTAAACTGTTTCACTGCTATAAAGTAGGTTGACTACTTGTTATCAATCTTATAAATGGTTAGTTACATGAGACTTCAAATGACTTATTCTTAATGGTGAGATCCATATTATAATTACACTGGGCTGAGATTTTTCTTTCTTCTGTTGGTTGAATGGAACACATATCTGGAAAAACTATGCTTCTGGTGGACAATTTGCTCAGATGTATTCATAAATACTTTAACAAAATGTCTTCAATCACCGATATGTGTGACGGGACATTAAACAAAATTCCTTCCCATATATCAGTTTATATCACAGATTGACATAAGCTTACAGCTGGACCAACACCAAAGTGAGAGCAGTATGATCAATGGTTTCTCCATTGCAGTGGGAAGTCATTTAGAGCTTAGCCTTATGTGACGGACTATGACTATGGTCAAACTAGGAGGCAAGACTGCAGTGGCTGTGAGTGCTGCATGTTTACGGGACCATCCCAACTCCGACAGTCCTAAAACCCTCTTGGCCGAGAGAGTGAGGATAAGATAAGATAAGATAAGATAAGAATAACTTTATTATCTCCAACTGGAGAAATTTGGTCAGGTGCATTATCACAACATAGACAAGTAAACAACATGGGGACCATAACTGTAAAAGCCAACAACAGCCCCTACAAATATCACGAAGATACAAATGTAAAAAATATCACATACATCGTTTCATACATATATCCACACACTGCAGGTAATAACTAGTATTCTTAATGTAAAAACAGAAAGAATTAAGAAACATTATTTGAATATAATTATAAACATAGCCTACTATACTGCACATTGATTATAATAGATAAGATAAGAATAAAGATGAATTGCGGAAAACCACAACCAGATAATCAGCACACACCCGCACCCCCCACCCCACACACGCGGATAACTTGATTAAACAAGAGTAATAAACGTATGTTCTCAAATAAAAGCATTTCACATATTCGCTTTTAAAAACATTGCAATTAATTATTACATCGTAATTATGAAACAGAAATATATTCAGAATGATGTAACTTGGGCAAGACACTCTCCACTGTGATCAAATTCTAGCCCGGAAAGCAGTTGCCTTCTCTGCTGTTCTGATGGTCATAGTCGGACAACACTAACTGCCATATAATAATAATAATAATATAATATATATATTACTTTTGTTGATATTTTGTCTCTTTTTTACTTCTAATACTTTTGTTGATATTTTTTCTCTCTCTCTCTCTCTGTCTCTGTCTCTGTCTGTCTCTCTCTCTCTCTCTCTCTCTCTCTCTCTCTCTTTATTTTATTTTATTTTATTTATTTATTCATTTTTGCAGGCCTTGATATTTATCTCAGTGCTTTCTGCAAGGAGCGGAGTCAAAGACAACAACAAGAGAGTGTGAATTCCTTATATAATATAATTTCTTTTCTTTTTTTCTTCTCGTGCTTATGCACTTCATTGTATTAATTATCATACACTAACCAAAAGCAGGTGAAGAGAAAGGCGTTG
>NC_134886.1:40037025-40042025 GCF_041734735.1 Babylonia areolata
TTACCGTATCGTACATTGTTTGCATGTTACTCCACTGTCACATGTTCACGGAGAAAAGTTTGGCCGAATTGTGGGGGAATGGAGGGGGGGGGGGGATAACAAGAATAGAATGGGAGGAAAACAACAGCTAACCACTTCACTGGTAATCGCGAAAGAATTCGCCTACCTTATTCTTAGTGTCAAATGATGAACATATCAGGAGCATGAGATACAAATGAAATGACACCAGTCGCAAAGCCAGGCAACGATTACAAGATAAGCTGTTTAATAAACTGAAACAAAATTAGCTTACACATTATTTTGAATACAAAATATAACCATAATACATTTTGTAACTGAAGAAAAAGACTATACATCACATTTTTTTACTGTCTGGAACAAAGAAAAATCATCCAAGAGAGATTGAGAGATTCAGATGGTTTATTCATTTTAGGTCTAGGCCCCTCATGAAGGGGAAAGTGAACAGACAATAATCATAAGACATAAGGATCAAAACAATGCAGCTATAGATATATCAGGTTAATAAGAAATTTTATTAAGAAGTGAAATTTTCCCTGTATCTAAATGCTTTGTAGAAAAACAAATTTCGCACAACATCATGGTCAGTACAAGACAACAATAAAACCAGTTTGAAGAGACAAGGTTGTCAATAGTATCTGGGTCGAATAAAAGTTTCTCTGATTTCTTTCAGTACTTCACAACAAAGAACAAAATGAACTTCATCTTCTTTTGAACGTTTACACATAGAGCAATCATCACATCTTTGTCTGTACCAAAGAGCTGTTTGTCAATCAAAAACACACAACAATTCATATATTTCGTTATCTCTATATTCTTTACAAAAGAAAAGAAAAGAAAAGAAAATGAATTCATGTTTTATCAGACAAATCACACCTCCAGATCTTCTCCCTTGTTTCGTAAACTTTATTGCTGATTTGCAAAATAATTTATAACCAACAAACAAATCTGGTTGACATGTTTCTATAAAGGTTTCAAGAAAACAAACAAAATCAAAACCACGAACATAGGACATACAATCATTCACATTCCAAGAGAGAAAAGAGAAAGGTTTAGCTGTGACAGTTCGTGTATTTTTCACGTGATTTTTGTTCCCGTCTGACCGCTCATGCATGTCCTGGGAGAGAGAGAGAGAGAGAGAGAGAGAGAGAGCATTGTTTTCAGATGGCATGTTTTCTCGATTTGTAACTGTCTAAATACACCACCACCTCGTCCCACCCCCCAAAATAAATAAGCAAATAAACAAACAAATAACAAATATTGAATCACGATAAAGGTCTGCTAGCGTTAGTTTCCGTGCAGGTCAGTCATGGTTCCTTTCTGAACCACAGTTTGATTTCACTTTCAGAATTTGCGAACAAATACACAATTCATGAGAAACCCATTTTTGGATTCCCTAGGGTCCTGAGCTAAGAACTCGTTCTCCAGACGTTCGTACAGCTCGTCCACCACAGCCTCTTTCTCAGGGGCGCTGCGCGTGCTGGAAAGTGCCCGGATGAAGACATGAAAAGACCAAACTTTGTTTTGGTTGACGATGTCTTTGGCCCAGTTAGCGCGATCGTCAACACCTTCTGTTGACAAAGACATTTGATTTGACTAACAGCGGTAGGTAGGTAGGTAGACAGATAGATAGATGGATAGAAATGTGAAAGGGGACCTTTGATGGTTATGGTAGCTTTGGGGAGACCTGTGTTTCCCTTTAATTGACCTGATCTTTTCTGAAACCACACGCTTCAAAAACAATCTCTCTCTCTCTCTCTCTCTCTCTCTCTCTCTCTCCGTATTATATATATATATATATATATATATATATACACACACACACACACACACACACACACACACACACACAATCTTCTTCTTGGTAGTCCGTCGGGAGCCAATGATAAGGTCTGAACTCAGCGATGACAGCGTATGTGACTCTGCAACCCAAAGAAGGAAGCAAACAGGCGCCCACAAATGTCGCAGCGATGGTCTGAATTTTGGACTGAGAAGGACGAGGCCCAATGTCGTCTGTCCCTCGCAGCGGCGAGACGCAGTCGTCTGTCCTCTTCAAAGGCAGCTACTGGTTTGGAGGTGAGTGACCTCCAGTAAGATCTGCCCGCAGCAGAGGCTTCAAGCTTGCGTGGCTGGATGCGGCATCATCTGAGGTTGCTCTCCAGGGTGCATTTGTACTTCAGTTTAGGCCTTGCCTGTCTCCGTTGGCCCTCCTTGAGCTCACTATACATTATTTGCCTGGGGATTCGGCTGTCGTCCATTCTGCTGACATGACTATATATATATATATATATATATATATATATATATATATATATATATATATGTGTGTGTTTGTGTGTGTGTGTGTGTGTGTAACACCGAATTCGTATCTTTTTATTTGGTCTCCACTTGTCCCATAAAGATTTATTTCAGCGTCATTCAGGCTTGAAATACACCTTTTGTGTCGGTAAGGGGATTAGATAATCTGCGAACCTCAAAGGTATGATTTCAGTCTTTTCAGCACACCTGCCTGGTGGAATAAGACCAAGGACTCTGACAGGGCTCAAATTCGGGACCTATATACCCACCAGTCCGCGACGCTAACCACTTCGCCACTGCGGCTTGCATCAAGCTGAACCTTTGACCAGACGTGTCCATTGTCTCAACTTACCTTCATTCAGCTTCCTCTTCCATTTCGCCAGCTCCACACAGGGAGCATGTACTGTCTCAGCATGGCAGAGACTCAGACCCGCCCTGGTCACCTTGGAGTTGGGATCATCAAACGGGGCTGTGACCTCACGCAGATATGGCATGTTGCGGTAAAAGTTGGTATCCAAAAATTCCTCCTGTAATGGTAGATAGTGCGATAGAAATAAATAATATCAATAGTCAAGATCACGATGATGAAGGAATGACATTACAGGAGTAACCGGAGTGTGAACAACATATAAAACGCTTTACTGATTGTCATCAGTTTGGACGAACATGACTTTTACCAAGATAGCACCATCTGAAACGTTGCTCAATATATCTACATGCAGTGAACAAACTAGATGTGGCCGCAGTACACTGTGGAAACGACTAAGGCACAACAACAGTGATCAGAAATATACTGCATTGCAATGGAACACAACACATGTCACATCTCGACACGACACAACTCCTACATGACTGAACACAACAGCCCTAAACGCAACACAACGCAATGCTGTGCAGTGTGTTTTCCCAGTCATCCTTTACCTGAGTAATCTTGCCCTCATCTCTCATCTGTCGCCACACTCTCAACATCCCCTCCTCAAAGCCTTGACAACTGAAGCGCATGCCATCGACCTTCATCTCGGGGTCGTCTGCAGGAAGGGCCACAACCAGCATACCTCCTGCAAACGTCACAGTATCGTCACCGGTGACTTCAACAAGGTACGAGGCACGAGCTTGAAATCATTATCAGTCACGCTTAAATTCTGAAGTACAGTTATTCTATATAATCATGCAGTTGAAATTCCCCTTCGATAGAACTTTTTTTTCCAGACAACTCGTTCTGTCAGAAATATGAGGCGTTTCGTTTTCTTTGTTGGGGTCCTTAACCATCAGTATTAGTTCTCCGTTAAAACTGAAATCTGACAAATATGTTTGTGTATTTTCCTGCCCGTGAAATGTTAATGAATTCAGTGATCATATTAATTTGGAATTATACGTACCAATTTTATGATTATCCAGATCATCATCTGTTTTTCAGCTGCTGAACTAAAAACTAAAAATTCTTTACCCATTCACTACCGCCAGGGGTCAGAATCAGATGGGGTCAATGGCACAATTTTGGTTCTGCGGAAATATGTTTCATGTTTGCTGAACGAAGGAGATTTTGACCCACTTTGGATGTGGGTCATTTCTCACCACAATTCTTTCTTTGACAAAAATGTAATCCTAAACTACCAATCAAATACATCATGGATCGAACTTTTCTCTTTATCCATACATTCTGTTCAAATTTGATTGAAGTCTGAAAGGTTTACCGCCGCTGAAATTCTGCATTCTTCATCATCACCAAAGTGCGCACACGGAATTCTGAGATTCAGTCGACTTAAAAAAATAAAATAAAATAAAATAAATAAAAGAAGAAAGGTTAAAACTCAGCTGGACATTTTATATACCCCCATCAGTAATGATAGTCGATACTAGACAAGAACCGATGAGATAACCGCTCATGATTCAGTTTAAAGTGTTTCCTTTTTTCCCTCCCTTATTTCTTGTTTTTAGGTCCCTTGGGCAACTCCTCTTCAGGTTCGAAGTGGACTTCACTGTTCCCACATTCAGCGTTTGGTTGTATACCCTCGCTGTTGCAGACTTTGACAATTTGCAAAAAAGAAAGCATTCTCCTGGGATGTCAATATATTTGTTTTTCTGCAGGGTCGGGTAAGACTGTTATTGTTTCCAACTTCTTTTTAATTTTCGTATTGGGATCTGCCTTATAAAATTTCACTTATTGTGCTTTTTTCTTCACCCTCTTAAAAAAACAAAAACAAAACAAAAAAATAGAGGAAATTCGAAATTATGTTTGGAAAAAAGTCCTTTTCATTTTACAAAACGATAATAACAACAACAATGATAATGATACTATTAATAATAAAATCAATAATAATAACAATAACAATGATGATAATAGTAATAATAATAATATTGATAATAAGAAGAAAATGCAACAAAAAATTATCATCAACTATGCTGACTTCGCTACCTGAACAAGTTCGTTGTTTGAAAGATCGGAAGTCAAGAAATTTGTTTCCCTTGCCGGAGAAGCTAAAATTGAAAAGAGGCAAGTATGTTGTCTGACCTGTGGTGCCGGTGGTGCCTTACCTGTACGGGTTGTGAGGTTACGTACCATAGTGAAGAGCGACCACCGCTGGGAATTCTTTGGCAGCGTGCGTCGGGTTCCTATTGAGTATGATCTCAAAAAGTTTTCTGAAGAAATAGCAGTGCACGCTGACGGGTTTGGAGAAAAAGCT
>NC_134886.1:40052025-40107025 GCF_041734735.1 Babylonia areolata
GGATGGGCACAAAAGAATTAAAAAAAAGAAAAAAGAAAAAAAAGCCAAATTATATTCAAACTGAATTTACTGTTACATTTATTTTTTTTTTTTTTATTCTCTAAACTTCGCACTTTGATCTGATATTCTGACACACCATCAAGAGCAGTCATTTTTATCATTTTTTGTTCAAACAGGAACTTCTTTTGCTAAGCATGGAAGTTATATTTCTGGTGCATGTCTTTGGTGCAGATAGTAAAAAAGGGAAATTAATCTGTAATTAATGCTAGGGGGGTTAATTTGCTTTAAATTGATCTTTCTCATCTTAAATATTACATTTTGAAATTATACGCAATACATAAAAAGCTTGTGTATTTTACTCTCAGTGTACAGGGCTTTCACTATGTTCATTCACCCAAGTGGTCTTTTTCGGAAAATACTAAAATCAATACTACGAGTGGACTTTACAGATCTATTGACTGACCCCTGAAGGTCATAGGCAAAAATCAATTGCGTACACATATTTATACATATTCAAAGCGCGTGCTCATATTCCTCGCGAACCGAACGACGCCATGTTGTTTCAAGTTGTTAACCTGCCCGTTTAAACCTATATTCAATTGACAATACACGATAATTACACGTGATGGAAAGTTGGAGAAGGAGACCGTTAAATATTTATTCAGAAAAAGATTTGTGAACGCCTCATCACTTACTGGATTATGCCCCAAACTGCCATAAAAAATATCAACAAAATCAGTCGGAATTCAAAGTTTAAAATAATAAACCATGAGAGTTAATACCCTTGATGAAACGTAAAAACTTCCAGTCTTGACTTTTCTCAAAATGAAGGCCTTTTCACTTCATACGACGGTTAGAAGTACTTGTACTTGGCTCTACATGTTATTAGTTTAACAAAATACTCAATTTTCATATCAACTTTAAAACTATAAAACTAGAATGAACATAAATGAGAAATTGAATCGACCATGTTGTACATTCCCGGCAGGTGTAACTAAACTTGTACATTTATCTAGATCCAGGAAAGGCAAAGAGTGAGAGAGAGAGAGAGAGAGAGAGAGAGAGAGAGAGAGAGAGAGAGAGAGAGAGAGAGAGAGAGAGTGCGCACGGAACTCGCGACAGAGAGAAAGAATATACAGACATGTGGACAGATAGACAGAGACACACAGAGAGAAAGAGAGAGAAAGACAGAAACAGAAGCATGACAGAGACAGTCACAGGCCGACAGACAGACACAGAGACACAGACACACACAGACTTACAGACACACACAGACACAGTCACACACACACAGACACACAGACACACAGACACACACACACACACACACACACACACACACACACACACACACACACACACACACATGCACGAGAGACGTTTTGGACGCTTTGACACTTTAATGTCATTGGCCTTGAGGTCCTTGTGACATGGGTGAATGCGTCAACATGCTTTTATTGTATAACAAACCATTATCGTAAATGAATGAAAAGGTGAAAGCTAACGATGAAGCAAAACAAAGTTCCTTCTTTGAAGAAAAGAAAAAAAATAAGAAAAAAAATATATACAACAAAACCTAAACCTGAGGTCACATTGAGAAGCACAGAAAAAGAACAAGGGTGCAGAAATTCAGGTTCAGAAAGACAGATACAAAGCAAACAACAACAACAACAAATGCGAACAACACTCACCCACAGCTTGCAAAATGCGGTCCTTCATCACTTCAATGTTCGCATGTCCCACCACTCCCATGCTGTGACCGTAAACGCCTTGGTTGGACTCCCCATAGGAAAAGTGACTAAGCGGCTCCATGGTGTGCTCTTACCTCCTAATGTGACGAGATGGTTCACTGGAAATATATATATTACACATGGCTATATATTCAGTCACAGGCTTCTATTCATACCAACACGTCTGCCATTGTTTTATTGGCGGGAAACTGGCTGCAGCTGTCGAGCTCTGTTACATTGTGGGGATGGTAAAACAAAACAAAACACAAGCATATTCAATGAACGACACTAAAAAAACAAACAAAAAGATGCTTGGTCTTTGTTCCTGGTCCATGAGCTACTTCATAAACTGTTCTGTTACGTCTAATTAATGCTTAGTTTTTGTTTCTGGTTCATGTTCTTCGCATTAAATTATGTTCCGTATATTATGAAGAATAATATTATTGTTCACATATCCCTTCATTAGGGGCCATGGCCTGTAATAAATAAACCATCTCTCTCTCTCTCTCTCTCTCTCTCTCTCTTTAGTTTTAACAATATTCTTTTCTTCTTTTTTGTGGGGGGGGGGGGGGTGGGGGGGGGGTTTCGGATAACAATAAGTGTAATTTACGGGAGTTTGGGCGGTTTCTATAATAATTATCTAGGTAAATACTTTTGTCTGTCACTTTCAAAGAAAGGACACACAAACAAATAGTGAAACTCATCAGCAATGTCGTTTATGGAACATTCATCACAGATTCTTTTGTTTCTTGGTAAATTGTTGAAGTGCTGACTATTAACAGGCAAAGCATTATTGGTTGTCCAAAACGTAACTGACTGGATAACACAGTTATATGGCAACACAGTAAAGTAAGCATCTTGACCAAAATTTGGCTTAAACATCCTACAATTAATATACATATTATCATTACCTATATGTCTATACCAGTCTTGCAAAAACTGATCTTTTAAACAATATTCAACCTTCTCTTTGAACCAAGCGAGATGTACTTGAAGACTGTGCGGGACACAGGGTAATAAACATTACACATGGCTATCCTCCTACTTCATTGTGGTGTCGTTCTGTTGACTGATTTTTTCCCCGTCTGAAACACAATTTACTTTTGAAAGAGAAAAACAGACTACATTTTCATCTCCAGCTTTTATATCAGAATGTCTTTTTTTTTCGTATAAAAAGACTAATCTTTAAATCACGTCACTGTTCATTTTCCACTTCCTGAGACATGTACTTAGTTCCAAAGCCAGATTGTCTTTACCTAATTCTATTTCTAATGACAAGATAACATAAGCCTGTTTGCACAAAGCTTCAATAGTTTAAAAAAAAACTCATAAAAGGTCCCAAATACAATGGATATCTACCCATATGATAGTGGACTCGATGAAACAATCGATGCATTTAGAAAACGTTTGATTGCACAGTTACGCACTTTCATTTATGAATTTACCTTCAGACTTCGATTGCATATGAAAGAAAAGGTTCACTTTGTGTGTCAAAGTACTTTTTCTCTTTTCTAGAAGAAACAGCAGAGTTTTCCACTGCAATCTGACATGAGTCAGCAATCACGTTCTTCAATTCAAAGATGTATTAGTACAATGGTTTTGCATCTTTGTCTGCATCTGTGTCCTCCATCCATGCTTCTTGAAGCAATACGACAGGACCACGAACTTGACGTCCAAATTAAAGTTCAAATAGGGAAAACCTGGTGCTTTCTTATGGCAACTCACGACTGCGAATAGCAATGCTGGCAAAATTCTATGCCATGCCTTCGGTTGGGAACGCACCACTTTCTTGAGCATCACTTTTGGTGTGCCATGAAATCTTTCTGCATATCCATTTGCATGAAGGTGATAGGGCGATGTCCTGGTTCCTGTTGACCCACAAAGTTTGTAGAACTGCTTCATGAGATCAGAGGTGAAATGTGTACCTTGAAAAGGTCTCCTTGGGAAAACCCAATCTGAAAAAATAGAAAGGATTGCCTCAGCAACAGAAATAGTTGAGATATCTTATTCCCCAACATCAACAGTGACACCTGGCTAGTAGAACTTGTTCAGTAGTCTGACAGAGTACGTCTAGCTCCACAATTACCTTATAATTGTAGATCGTGTAAATGTCTGAACAGTAGGTCTTAGTGTAGCTGGGACAACTACTTGATCGTAGTTACACCATTCTTGACAAATCGTCGACAGAGAACACCATCTGAGAAATAGTAGTAGTACGAAGTACTCTTTACTTTCTTGACTTCTCCGAACGATGCTAGAAGAAAGCATGACCTCAGTGGTTGATCTTTCTACTGCAAAGCAATCAGATGTGCACGAGTGATTTTGAGATCAACAACATCAGATAACCCTTAAAGGAAGGAGAACCCACAGAAACCTTTGCCAAAGGAAATTCCTCAACTCGACCACCAAATGAAACGCATTTCACATACCCATCCAACAACTGATCTGACTGTATCAGACATTTTCGTACACCACAAACAGAAGCTCCAGTATCTATAGGAAAAGAGCAAGTGGTTTGATTCACTGATCCCGATTCCAGGCGTAAACGACCTGTGAACCCTTCTGCGATCGAGCAAGCAACCTCTGACTGAATGACTGATGTAGCCAAACCTGCTTATACTTCCTTGGTGAGTGATTTCCCCGATTTTGCTGATGAGAAGGAGTATATCCAACACTTGCTAACAATGGAGACTGAGACTTACGGAACATACTTCTGTTGTGTGCCCCTCTGTATGCTTCAGCATCCTTCATCATTTTGTCAAACGAAAGAGTACCCTTTTCTGAAATGAAAGCAGCAACATCAAATGAAACACTCTCGAGGAATTGTTAGCCAGTCTCAAGTCTCGTAATGTGTCAATCCTTTCAACAGCCGACAAAGTGACCCAGCGATCGAATAGTCGCTGTAATTCAATAAAGTATTAATTGTCCCAACTGCTGTTGGTTTTACTTCACAGAAGTGTTTTCGGAAACTTTCTGGAGTACACTGAAACTTTCTCAACAAAGCTTGGACAAGATCTTCATACTTTACTACACCTACTTTGTCTGATAAACTGTGATAGAGAATGAGAGCGGGGCCTTCCAGCAAAGCAGAAAGGTACATTACCCAGTTGTCCCTATTCCATCCACATGCTTTGGTATGTGCTTCAAAGCAATAGATGTAGGAGTCAGTATCACCAGTCTTGTCTTTGAAATGTGAAGTTTTGGATATTTTGGATAATAAGATCCATATCCACTGCTGTTTCCATCCTTTTCCTAATGTTCGCCTTCTTTGAGTGAGGCTCCAGCATCTATTTCTAGCCTTACTCTTTGAGACTGGTCTCATCTCTTCTCTCATCCCCCCTCCTCAGTGCAGATGGGAATACCTTGATCACCGAGAAGGAGAAAATTCTCGAACGCTGGGCTGAGCACTTCAACAGTGTCTTAAATCGCCCTTCCTCCATAAATGATGAAGCCATAGACCGTCTCCCACAAGTCCCCATCAACGAAGCACTGGACGATCCGCCAACACTTCTTAAGACCCAGAAAGCAATTCGTCTGCTATCCAGTGGCAAAGCACCTGGCTCAGACTCCATACCAGCAGAGGTCTACAAGGATGGAGGCACTGTGCTGACTGAGAAGCTCCATCAGCTGTACTCACTCATGTGGAAAGAAGAGACGATCCCCCAGGATTTCAAAGATGCATCTATCATTCACTTGTACAAGCGAAAGGGGAACTGGTAAGCCTGTGATAACCATCGGGGCATTTCCTTGCTCTCTATCGCAGGCAAGATACTTGCCAGGATCTTACTAAACCGCCTCACAGCACACCTTGACCAAACACCTATCAAACATCATCATTCTTCAAATCAAAATAGAATCTCCAAAAAATAACCTTTTCGTCTCTTGGGCAGCTTCTTTTCCAAGTTCACATCCACCAAAAAATGAATGTATATGCATAATATATACTTATATATATATATATATATATATATATATATATATATATATATATATATATATATATATATATATATACTTATTTCTTCCTTCACTGTCTACATTTCTCACACCATACTCATTAGGGATTATTTCATCACTTTGCTTAATCATCCACCACAGAAAACTTAATCTCCTCTGCTTCCAAATTTAGCAGGTAATTATAAAGTCTTTCAAATTATGCCTTAATGCCCTCTGCAGTACAGGCAAGTTCAAAGGCTTTCTTTACGCATTCTTAGCGCCCTCTACAAAGCTGGTAATTTTACAAGGCTTTCATTTCAGTAGTGCAGGTAAATGTAAAGGCTAGTTATTTCTCACTGCCCCGTTCATGAGGAAGAATGAAGGTGGAACAGAGCCTCGCACATCAGTGTTCAGCTCGCCAGTGGCCCAACCGCCATAATTACGCCCGTCCAGTCCTCTCCACTGAATACATATTTACAACCATAAGTTTCCCACGAACTGGAAATATGCTACCTTCACTGAGTTTCTGCTCCCCGTCAGCTTCAACCTGTTTTGTGACGAAGCAAAATTTTTGTTACCTATGACGACACTCCCCTCTCCAATGGAGAAAAAACACCAAACCGCCCTGTTAAGCTCAGAACACGAAACCAACATCTCCAACTTGATTTCCAAAGCATATTCACAATGTTTCTTTGACCAAACCCAATATCAGAAAGCTGAAAGATTCTTTAATTCAACCGAAACATATTTACGCCTTCGTCACAACATGTGCCCACTTATTCTAAAATACATAATGTTATTTTTTTGTCTAAATTGACTGTTAAACCAAAAACGACCTGCTTCTTCTTTCAAAGCATTTATAGATTTGTAAACACATAACAGTTCCAGACAGAAGAATAACATTGTCTTCAATAGCACAAGAACATTTAGATTGCCCCCGTGATTAACTCATTTCCATGTTTTTATATGATATTGTTCTAGACCGAAACTTTTGACGTACCATTCAAAAAAGAAAAGAAAGTGTTTTTAATCCCAAGCTGCTTCTTTGCAAATTGACAGGAGTTTCCATCCAGTTCATCTGTCACATATATATGATATATGCATATGGTTCCTTAAACCATACAGTCTTAGACGAAATGCATATTATTCCTTTATCTACTTTGTCTTATACGAAACATAATTCAAATCGAGACTGGACACTGAAATGTTTAAAGCCATTAGCTGTATAGCTCTAATGACATGGGGGTGCAAATTAGAATAAAAATAGTGCAAAATAATTAGATAAAACGGACCAGAAAAGAGAAACGGATTGGGAGTAAAATTTGACACTTTATACTGTCTGTCGCGTGCGACAGTGTAGTGTTGAAAAAAAAAGGAAATTTTGGTCAATTTGACCACTCGAAAACGTCATGATGAGTGTGTGTTCCTTCCCTCCCTCTAGTCAGCTCAGGTTGATGTTTTCTTTTTCTCGTGCATGCATATCTGCCCGTTGTTTAGTTCAGCTACAGGTTTGGCAAGGACAACTCACACGGAATCTACCTCGACGGGTCAGATCAACTGGGGAAGAACAGTGTGTTTTACAAACTTCGCGCCAACGGCAGAGTTTCACTTCAACTTGACTCTAAACACGGACCTGTTGTCCAACGACTTTGTGGTGGAGTACTGGGGCGGAAACGGAAGCGTGCATCGCAGCAAGGAATTGTGGGACTGGGATTATTCCGGAACGAGCAGGGGGCCAACGCTCACCAACGCCGCACTAGCAACTGTGTTGGGCTGCTCCTGCTCCATTCATTTTGGAGTGAGGAGGTTTTTGCCGATTCGGTTCGGGTTTGGGGCCTCCAGTGCCACTACGTTTCCTGGCTCCGTGTCCGACCAGGAGGTCTGGAACTACGTTCTAGTTCCAGGGATTTAATCTCCCTTATGTTTTTTTTTTTTCCTCACGAGCTCTTGAGGTGAATCAGGTTGGAAGAGTGAAGAATGCTAGTTTTGTTGTTCTATAGACAGGGAGCGGCCACTGGTATGTATTTCAGGTTTTTGGTGTTGTTGTTATTGCTGCATTTAAAATATATACTTTAATTTCAGTGCAGTATGGCCCCGCCAATCCTTGTGGATTCAGATTTATGCACACATATTCTGTTATTGGTTTTTTTGTGGTTTTTTTTTGTAAACAGTTGTATTAAGGCATTCAGCTGTACGTGTGAATGTGTGTGAAACCCCTCTGTGTGTCTGCTTTAGCACATGCATTGTTTTTCTTGTGCTTGACTCTTGACTCGAGTCTCTTTACAGCTCCGAAGAGTGTTCCGACGAGTCCTGCACGTTCCCCGGGTGTTAAGGTCGTCTTGGACTCAAGCAATCCACCTTCCCCAGCCTCCGCCGTTGTCCTGGGCACCCGCAGCCTCCCCTGTGCCTGTGAATTCCCTGAGACTGTCACAGGGGTGTCCCCGACGTACATGAAGATCGCCGCTTCACATGCCCTGTCCACAGAAGGACTAGGACTCTTAGTGGTCGCTGGCATCGTGGGTTGTCTGTGGCAAGGACCCTTGTGTTCAGAACCAATGCGAGCCGTACACGGACGGTAGAGGATGAGTGTGCATGTGTGAGAGCAGTGCACAAGAGGGGTGAGTGTGTGTGTTCGAGCGAATGTGATTTACTCATTTATTTTTTTTCTCATTCCCACTTATGATGTGGCGATTTGTATTAGCGGGTTAGTAAGTTTGGGGAGTGGAGGGGGGATTAAGGGAAATAGTTTAGGCCTCACTGCTGTTTCGGTTGTCAGTATATCTGTGTGAGTGAGTGAATAAAGTTTGGTATTGTGTATAAATTCTTGGTGTTGGCTGCATTTAATTGAGCGTGCGAGGATCCGGAGACCCATTTCTCTTAAATTTTCTTTTATTAGATTGCGCGGGGCCTGTCGGGTTGTAGGTGGGTCCTCAACCTCGACCGGTCACGTGACACTGTCGTTATCTGAAAAGTCTGAAAAAAGGCACTGCATACCTCTCTCACATAGGTTGTTGGTCAACAAGTCTGCCGAGTGCCAGCACAACCACATAAAACTGAAGAGAAAAACACAGATCATGTTGTGACACGACTGAAATACAAAATATTCCCGCAAAGATTGTCTGCTTCTGAATTTCTTTTTTGAATCTAGATGAGCGTAAAAACCATATGTCCAGTATAAAAACTTCATGAAGAAGGTCAAGTACATATCTTACTTCACTTCTTTTTATTCAGGTAAACACCTTTCTTTCTTTTTTTGACCGGGACTTTACCGTGTATTTCCGCTATACAGGCATATGGCTCTATCTCTCTATATATCTGTCGATTAATTAAGAAGATGAGATCGGGAGGAAAGGACACTCTTCTGGTAATTTTGGCATTCTGCATAACAAACTCCTTTATTCCAACATGTTCATAATGTCCAATGCTTGAGTTTGCAAATGATACGTTATCCCCAGACACTCATGTCGACGAGTGCTTTGTACTTTACCTTTACTCACGTTCAGACAGCGCTCGCTGAGTTTGCCACAGCTCTGAAGAGCAGACAACTTGCTATATGAAGAAAAGTCTTCGGTGTTTGAAGATAATTCAAAAGGGTGTAAACACAGACCATCCAATTAAAATATGTTTACGGCTTACGGCTGTTTGAAACTGATACTGCTTATGTCTCACTTCTGAACATTTACTTTACCCACATGAAAGTAAATTATCAATACACACACACAGACACACGAACACACACACACACACACACACACACACACACACACATACACACACTCACACACGCACGAACACACACACACACACACGGAGTTTGTGAGTGCTTGGTATCAAAGTGGAAACATGATCACATGCACACGGGGAGAGACAAATGACAAACTCTTTATTAAGTGTAAACTGGATAAACTGGAAGCTTCTTTACACCATGCTCTGTCACACACACACAAACACACGCGCGCGCGAACACACACACACAAACATACACACACACCGCGTGCGCACGAGAAAGAGAAAAACAAAATCGGTATGGACACGGTAGACAATAACAAAAAAAAAAAAAAGACAAAAAAAGACGCAAAACACCAAAATAATATGGAATGCAACTCTCTCTCTCTCTCTCTCTCTCTCTCTGCCTCTCTCTCTCACACACACCCACGGAGATGCACTTCTGGCTTTCACAAACAAACATATGTTAACAGGAGCTCAGACATTTTTCAGTAATAGTGTGTACTTGAGGCATTCCCAGGGACTGTGTGTTTGCAAGATGCATCCTGCCAGCCATACCTTTGGGTTTCCGAGCAGTATGTGGCAGTTTTTGACTCACTTGTATAAACAAAGTGAGTCTGTTTTAACCCGGTGTTCGGTTGTGTGTGTGTGTGTGTGTGTGTGTGTGTGCAATTTTTGACTCACTTGTGTAAACAAAGTGAGTCTATGTTTTAAACCGGTGTTCGGTTGTGTGTGTGTGTGTGTGTGTGTGTGTGTCCGCGTGTCCGTGGTAAACTTTAACATTGACATTTTCTCTGCAAATACTTTGTCATTTGACACCAAATTTAGCATAAAAATAGGAAACATTCAGTTCTTTCCAGTCATCTTGTTTAAAACAATATTGTACCTCTGGGATGGACACAAAAAAATAATAAAAGAAGCCAAATTTTTAATTCTCTAAACTTGGCACTTTGATCTGATATTCTGACACATCAACAAGAGCAGTCATTCTTATCATTTTTTGTTCAAACAGGAACTTCTTTTGCTAAGCATGGAAGTGATGTTTATTTTGCATGTCTTTGGTGCAGATAGTAAAAAAGGGAAATTAATCTGTGATTAATGCTAGGGGGCTTAATTTGCCTTAAACTGATCCATCTCATCTTAAACATTACATTTTGAAATTATACTCAGTATATAAAAAGCTTGTGTGTTTTACTATCAGTGTACAGGGCTTTCACTATATTCATTCGCCCAAGTGGTCTTTTTCGGAAAATACTAAAATCAATACGACGAGTGGACTTTATAGATCTATTGGCTGAGCCCTGAAGGTCATGGGCAAAAATCAATTGCATACACATATTTATACATATTCAAAGCGCGTGCTCATATTCTTCGCGAACCGAACGACGCCATGTTGTTTCAAGTTGTTGACCTGCCCATTCATTCCTATATTCAATCGACAATACACGATAACATGTGATGGAAAGTTGGAGAAGGAGACCGAAAATATTTATTCAGAGAAAGATTTGTTAACGGCTCATCACTTACTGGATTATGCCCCAAACTGTCATAAAAATATCTACAGAATCAGTCGGAATTCACAGTTAAAAATTGTAAACCATGAGAGTTAATACCCTTGAATTACTGAAACGTAAAAATTTCCAGTCTTGACTTTTCTCAAAATGAAGGCCTTTTCACTTCATACGACGTTTAAAAGTACTTGTACTTGGCTCTACATGTTATTAGTTTAACAAAACACTCAATTTTCATATCAGCTTTAAAACTATAAAACTGGAATGAACATAAAAGAGAAATTGAATCGACCGTGTCAACGCGGTGTAACTAAACTTGTACATCTATCCAGATCCAGAGAAAACGGCTAAATGTTTCAGTGTGATTGCGGCGATAGCCACGACTCCTTTACCGCGGACTTAAACAGAATTTTTAATTGCCCTCAAAGATTTTTTTAATGCCCAAGATACACCAGAATAACATGATTTAAACAGTGTTCTCACTGTGGATTCCGCAATCGATTTATCGCCCTTTAAAAAAGCATGTTTGAATGTTGTATTTTTGAACATCAGTTAAGAAGCCAGGATAGTGTAATTGGTAAGACAGTTTCTTCTCACCCGAACACGCGGGGTTCGAATCTGCCGTCAGGACTTTTTTTTTTCTTTTAACCCGAAGCTCATAATAACAAATACAGAACACATTTTAACGATTATATATATTTTTTAAAGTGTATCACAAGTGCGTCTTGAAGGCCTTGCCTCTCTTGTTTTGTTTGTGTTCATGCAGTTTATGCATCTTCGTGTTCTGAAAAAGTTGGTACTATTCTGTCGGACATTGAGGATTCTGACGTGGTAAGATTGTGGTGATCCTCTCTCTGTTCTTCTATGGACTTTTACTTCAAAGATGAGGTGACGTTGAACTGAACCCTGGACCTGGACCCAGCAACAGAGCGGACAGCCTGAGGCAGACACGACTGTCGTGCACCTGCGGGACGTCAGTGGCAACCAACTCTCCTCCAAGCTGGTCATTACCTGAGCCAACTGTGAAAGACCTCATGTCGTGTCTTAAGGTTCTGAACTGTAAGTTCGATGGAATGAAAGAGGATATGAATGGGATGAAAGACGACATGAAGGACATGAAGGCGGTCTCAGAACTCAGGCGTGTCTGAAAGAACAGAACGGTAGACTGATTGAAGAGGTTGTGCGCTTGGAGCAAAAGACAGACGATTTAGAAAACCGCTCCAAAAGAAACAATGTTATTTTCCATGGCATTACCCGTAGAGACAATGAAACCAAAGAAGACTTGACGGTCGGATCCGGGACCTCATTACTGACACTCTTGAACTCTCCACGGACATTCAGTTTGACAGGCTCCACCGACTGAACAAAAAAAACAGACTTTCCGATCATTGGTTGCTGCACCCTCTACGAGGACAAGGAGGCACTGCTTGGTGCCAAGCGTAAACTGCGGGGAACTGGAATCTTTATTGGGGAGGATTTTTCTAAGAGGGTCAGAGACATTAGGAAAAAGCTTGTTCACACTTGAAGGAGGCCAAGAAAAACAACAAGAAAGCATTATGTTTTTGTTTGTTTGTTTGTTTGTTTTTTGTGGGTTTTTTTTATCATTTGATAATTAAGGGGAGAAAGTTTTATTTGGACCATGATGCTAAACTGAAAGCGGCAACTTAGGAAAACGGCCGGCCTGTTCATGAAAAACTGTTGATACCCCACACTAGCGACGTAAATGTCCATCGTGAATTAAATGAAGAGGGAACATATAACGGTTTGACACGGTTTTCCGTCCAGTCTTCTGATGAAAACTCACGTGCAGGTCGAGCCATAGCCAGTGACACTGATTCATTGGTGTCAGGCTATCGCCGCAGTGCTTACGCAAGCAGTGTCATTTATGCACGGAAGAATTATTCCCACATGCACGTGAACAAGTCAGTGACAAATACAGTGACAGCAAATGATAAAAACGATGTTAACAAGACGTTAAGTGTTTGCGAAGATACCTTTGATGTGAACGATGATTTTATTATCCCCGTAATTAAGCAATATTCACGTATTTCCACGAACCATAATTCTTTAGCTTACAGTTCAGATTTTGGCCAAAACAGATGTGATCTATTCAATGAAAATTTATGTGAGAATGCTCAAATGGGCATGAGAGGTGGTCGACATGTTAATGACATGGAGGTGAACGGGAAACGCGTATCGTTTTTACACTGGAATGCCAATGGTTTGATTTCGAAACTTTTTGACAATAATTATGGTTCGTATGTCTCGTCTTTTGATATTATATGTCTTGTTGAAACATTTGTTGAGAAGTTGCAGTCAACTGCTTTCAGAAATCACCAAGTCTTCTGTAAGCCTGCCGTTCAGTTAACAAAACAATGGCGTCGTTCAGGAGGTATTATATGCTTGATTAAAAAATAGTTTTTACCATATGTTCAAGAGGTGTATACTGATAACAGAAACTCTATTATGATCTTGATTTGTAAAAACCTTCTTGGTTTGTCAAAAAAATGTTTTGTACGTTTGTGTTTATGTTCCACCAGAAAACTCACCATATTATTCCTTTTTCGATATTGGTAATGGTATATGTGATTTAAAGGATTGTATTACAGATGCATTACTCTCTATTCATGATATTCATTTACTTTTGTCTGGGGATCTCAGTGGTACAACGTCTAATATTTCTCAATAGTTTTTTGTTAATGAAACTGTTTATGACTTTGAAGTAAATTGCAAGCAAGACTGTTTCATTAGATGGTCTGAGGACAATAGCTTGAATAAAGATATGGAAAATGTTTATTATGTGTACAGCACTGGGCTTGTGTATATTAAATGGTGTATGTAATGGTGACCTTTAGGGTAATTCCACATACATATCTGAGACGAAACAGTGTTAATGATTATTATATAGCTTCAAGGGACCTGTTGGCTGTGATGTATCAGTCTTGTACTCTTCATGTAACTGAACGAATTGAATCTGACCATTTACCTCTAGAGCTAAATATAGATTTTTCGCACAATCAGGGAAAGAAAAAAGAAAACGACAGTACTTTACTTACTAATTTGATATACTCAGTAAACAACCAGCAAGAATTTTGGAGGCATCCTTTTTGTATTTTTGTATTTATTTTTTGGTTTTATCACAACAGATTTCTCTGTGTGAAATTTGCTATACTACAGCGCTACCTTTTTTTTCTTTTTTTTTTTTTTTTTTTTTTTTACTGCGTGTAGTTTTTTTATTTGTTTTTCCTATCGAAGTGGATTTTTCTACATAATTTTGCCAGGAACAACCCTTTTGTTACCATGGGTTCTTTTACGTGCGCAAAGTGCATGCTGCACACGGGACCTCGGTTTATCGTCTCATCCGAATGACTAACGTCCAGACCACCACTCAAGGTCTAGTGGAGGGGGAGAAAATATCGGCGGCTGAGCCGTGATTCGATCCAGCGCGCTCATATTCTCTTGCTTCCTAGGCGGACGCGTTACCTCTAGGCCATCACTCCACTCTTAATCTTCATGAAATATGAACGAAAAAATTTCAAACAATCAACGATATCAGTGTTAATGAATGGTATGATCATTTCAAAAAGCTTCTAGAAAAAGATACTGACAAGGAAGAAAATGATGATGATAATATTGAAGAATCTGTTATTAATGATGGTGGTGGTGGAGACGGTGATGTTGATGGTGGTGGTGATGATGGTGGTGGTGGTGGTGGTGATGGTGATTATGATGATGGTGATGCTGAAATGAATTATCTTGATTGTCCAATATCCAGAGAAGAGGTTTTACGGGCAATACAAAAACTTAAAAATAGGGAGTGTGCTGGACCTGATGGAACCATTGGTGAATTACTGAAATATGATGGTGATATCGTAGTTACTTTCTTAAGTTCTTTAATGTACTTTTTGACAAAGGAATATTTCCAGAAAGCTGGACAGAAGCAATCAAAATACCATTGTTTATAAAGGGAGATTTTAATGACTCAGGTAAAAACAGGGGAACAACAGTGTGTGGTATTAGTAGCAAACTGTACAGTTCAATTATTAATTGTCGACTTCAGGAATTGGTTCAGCAAAACAACATTACTGGGGAACATCAGGCTGGGCTTAAAAAAGACTATTCTACTATTGACCAAATGTTCATACTTTTAGCGATAATACAGAAACAGTTCTCCTTGAATCGTAAACTGTATGCAGAATTCATTGATTTTGAAAAGGCTTTCGACTCTGTATCAAGACCTCTCCTTTGGCGAGTACTTAAAAAAAAAAAAAAAAAAAAAAAAAAAAAACGGGATAAAAGGCAAATTATATAGATGCATTTAGAGTATGTACAATAATGTTAAAGCTAAAGTAAGATGTAATGCTGACTTTTACTATGTCATGTGTACAAAAAGTATGAAACAAGGAGATGCATTTAATCATGTTCTATTTTATTTGTTCATTAATGAATTAGCACTAGAAATAATTGAGAATGGTCGATATGGTGCTACTTTAACTCCTGATTTTATTGAATTGTTTATTTTGTTATTGGCAGATGATATGTGGAGTGATGGCCTAGAGGTAACGCGTCTGATATCTCACCAATAAATACGTTAGAACATTTAAGTTTCCCTTCAGCCTTAGGAATGGTTCCTTTAGCCTTAGGAATGTTGCAAAACTGATATATTTTGTTGAAAATATCTTTTGTATGAATTCGTCACTGTAACATCCGCATTTCCATATAATCACCTTTTATATATTGACAGGTGTCCACCCATTCTTAAAAACACAATGTTTGTTTTAGCTAGATTGACTGTTAAACCAAAACGATCTGCTTCTTCTTTCAAAGCGTTTTTAAGTTTTCAAATAAAACTGATAACATTTCGATTGCCCACATGGTTAGTCGATTTCCATGACTCATTTTCCCTTAATAATAATAATAATAATAATAATGGATACCTATATAGCACACTATCCAGAACTCTGCTCTAGGTGCTTTACAAAAACGCTTTGTTAACATAAAACATTACATCTATGTTACATACACACACCAAAATGTGACTACACACACACACACACACACACACACACACACGCACACACATTTTAGAAGAGTAGAATTTTGACTTTGCCCTGTCAACAATGTTTGTTACACTATTCCTGGCTGTGTGAAAAATGTCCCTTGACAATTAGAGAATATCTGTCGGTTTTGATTTTGTGAATACCTCTCAGGGCCATGCTCAATTTACGATTTGTACATTCATGAAAAAATACACAGAATTACATCCGAAGATGATTAGTACGAGAGAGAAAGGACGTACTAGAGAGAGAGAAGATGGAGAGAGTACATAGGTTCACATTGGTGACATTTATTGATGTGCTATTAAATACCATGTATGGTGTTAAAAAAAAAGTAAAGATATATATTTGAGTTGCGAGTTAATCTGTACATGGGAATTGAAGTATGCAAATTCGATTCACAAATGCGGAATATTTTTAGTCAATGAATCTAACCGTTCTAAGTATAGAAATATGACAATCATTATGCTGCTGGGGAAAGATGTAAAGTGTATTGTAATTAAAACAGGTCATAACAGCTGAGATATAGATGATATATTCTTTTTATAGAACATTTAAATCGTCGTGGAATTGTGAAAATTATCTTCGATGTGATATTGATATCTTAAATGTTATTCGACAAAGTTTAGATTTGGAGTAACAGATGTGGCAATTCATCACTATCTTGCATATCTTATTGTGCTGTCCGGCTTTGCGTGATCTCATGTTAGATTACATTCCTAGAAAATTTTACGTAAACTCATGTATCTTTCATACAACATTGCTGATGAGAAACCAAAATAACAATATAATGAAGAATCTATCCATATATTTATATAAAGCCTTCAAGAGGCACACTGATGCTGTTAAAGAATAAGATATTTATTTCTGAATGCTTTGGCTATGACACTGATTGAACACACTGATGCTGTTAAAGAATAAAATATTTATTTCTGAATGCTTTGGCTATGACACTGATTGAAGTACCTAAGAAGCTGTCAACTCATTTTTGCTTGTACATCCTTTAGTCTTTTGTTCGTTTTAAATGTCACATTATTTTTTTTGTATTTGGACCCCTTCAGAGGGGGCTGTGGCCTAAACTGAATAAAACTTTCGTCTCCCCCCCCCTCCCCCCCCCCCCACTCACACAGGCTTACGCACGCATGCACACACGCGCTAATATACACAAATGCTTTCGAGCTCTTTTCCCTAACACACAGACCTCAAAGAAATCTACGTGATAACAGTGACTGACACATAGACCCCAAAGAGACAAGAAAACTACCTTTTATACCTTTTTTTTTTATACAAGTGAGAAGCCCATCATGATGGACAAAGTCAAATGTTTTTTGTTGTTATTTTTTTAATCGACAAAAGCTACATAAAATTTTCTACTTTTTGTGCATACATTTCTGGGTAACTGCGTGCGTCGTATTCAGACTCTACGAATTAGTTATTTGCATTGTTCGAGAACTTTTTTTGTTGCGTCAGTTTACGAATGATTATACACCATTTTGGCTCTTTTCCGTCCTGTCTGGCTTTCTCAGTTCTGGTGTTAACCTGCGTCTGATATCTCTTACGCGTTTTGAAAAGTCGTCACCAATAAATACGTTAGAACATTTAAGTTTCCCTTCAGCCTTAGGAATGGTTCCTTTAGCCTTAGGAATGGTTCCTTTAGCCTTAGGAATAGTTCCTTTAGCCTTAGGAATGGTTATGCCTTGTTTATATAAGGTACAACAAGCGATCACTGAGGAGTCAGGCCTGGAACTCAGCTGGTGAAGCGTGTCAAACTCAACCACATCAGTCATGTCTAGTCTGTTAGTCACACACACACACACACACACACACACACACACACACACACACACACACACACATATATATATATATATATATATATATATATATATATATATATATATATATATATATATATACACACACATCTTCTCAATCTCCCTCTCTTCCTCTGTGCGCGCGCGCACGCATTCATCTGTGTGTGTGTGTGTGTGTGTGTGTGTGTGTGTGTGTGTGTGTGTGTGTGTGTGTGTGTGTGTGTTTGCAAAACTGATATTTTGTTGAAAATATCTTTTGTATGAATTCGTCACTGTAACATCCGCATTTCCATATAATCACCTTTTATATATTGACATGTGTCCACCCATTCTTAAAAACACAATGTTTGTTTTAGCTAGATTGACTGTTAAACCAAAACGATCTGCTTCTTCTTTCAAAGCGTTTTTAAGTTTTCAAATAAAACTGATATTTCGATTGCCCACATGGTTAGTCGATTTCCATGACTCATTTTCCCTTAATAATAATAATAATAATAATAATTGATACTTATATAGCACACTATCCAGAACTCTGCTCTAGGTGCTTTACAAAAACGCTTTGTTAACATAAAACATTACATCTATGTTACATACACACACCAAAATGTGACTACACACACACACACACACACACACACACACACACACACACACACGCACACACATTTTAGAAAGGTAGAATTTTGACTTTGCCCTGTCAACAATGTTTGTTACACTATTCCTGGCTGTCTGAAAAAAATGTCCCTTGACAATTAGAGAATATCTGTCGGTTTTGATTTTGTGAATACCTCTCAGGGCCATGCTCAATTTACGATTTGTACCACCTTCACGCAAAACATACCACAGAACATTACAATTCACGAAGAGAGAGAGAGAGAGAGAGAGAGAGAGAGAGAGAGAGAGAGAGAGAGAGAGAGATACAAAGGTTCCACATTGGTGACACTTTATTTGATAGTGCTTTATTAAATACCATGTATGGTGTTAAAAAAAGTAAAGACTATATATTTTGAGTTGCGAGTTAATCTGATTACAAGGGAATGAAAGTATGCAAATTACGAAATCACAAATAGACAGGAATACATTTTAGTCAATGAAATACAACCAGTTCATAAAGTCATGAAATATGACAACAATTATGCTGGCTGGGAGAAATTGTAAAGTGTCATTGCTAGCTATAACACAGAGTCAATAACAGCTGAGGATATAGATGGATTATATTCTCTCTTTACTAACACAATTTTACTAGCTACTGACGTATCAATTCCATAGTACAATTCATTAAAATCAGACACGCATTCAGGAAGCATTTGGTGGACACCAGCCTGCAAAGCAGCAGTAAATAATAAACACACTTTATAACTTACCTGAAAATCAAGACATTATGAGAAGTTTGCTGAAAAAAGGCTAACCATTACAGCAACGTGGTCATTACACAGGTTAAAAGACAATAGTGGTCCTTCTGTAAAAATGAAATAATTATCTGATCATAAATATACTAAGGTTTAGAAAACAAATCGATAAAATGAAAATAAGTATACGTTTGCCATATAACACAATTAAAATAGAAGACAAATAATTTCCTTCCAATGGAGAGAAGGCAGAAACATTTGTATAACTGTTCTCTAATACTTTTTTTTTTTTAATACCGAAAAAGAGACCAAAAGTGATTATACAGACCCCAGTCCTAATATTCAAATATACATAAACATGCTCCACTCAAACTCAGTGAGTATAATGATGCATTACTATCCCTCAAAAGAAAGCATTTGTAGTACTTGATGTAGTCTCAAATGAGATGCTGAGACATTTACCAGAAATTGTTGCTGTTTTATTGTTTGAGCTTTTTTTTTTTTTTTTTTTTTTTTTTAAAGTACTGGATTGATGGCAGCTCAAGGGAAACAGTCTGTTGCATACCAGTTCATAAACAAGGAAAAATGCAAAACAGATGGGAACAGCTACAGACCATTTGCGCCAACATAGCATACTGGTAAACTGACGGAATGAATAATTCTGAGAAGGTTGTTTTGAATTGCCATTAAAAAAGATTATCGAAATAAATCAAGCGAGTTTTCAGATGTGTAGATCTACTATTGATTCACAACACATGTAAAGCAACAAGTGACTAGAAGTTACTCTTCAAACTGAGACCTGTTGGCTTCTCAGGACGTCTCTATGATTATATCATATATATCCAAAGTAAAAGAAGTGTGCAGGTACGAGTTGTGAATACTTTCCAAAATCCTAAGACCCTCACGGTTCTGATATTACCCGTGTTCTATTCAATTTCTTGTTGAACAACTTACCTCATCACTTATCAAAAGTCGCGATCCTAGTGCAATATGATAATAATAACAAAAGCAAAATCTTCAAACGTACTCAAAATTGCAAGTAAACAGTACTGGGAACAACGTACAGCGATAAGTCTGAACAATATCAGTAAAATGGCGAAATTTGAATGACAATTTAATCAATATTAAACAAACGGGAAAAAAATCAATCAACTACGCACAATAATTTAATCAGATTAAGTCAGATTCATGCGTTAACTTGTAGGATTACGCTGGACGCATTTATAACTCTGTTCAGAAGAGATGCTAAATTTTACGTGGAGAACTTGTTTCTAGCAAACATGTCTGAAATCGTTTTACCAAACTTCTCGGAAAGTACACGAGGATGTATTTTTTGACAATTTCGAGATGTTATCTGTTTGTGCAGAAGGCTTGCTGTGCAAATTATTCATTCAATAGTTCGTTCGTTTATTTATTTATGGTCTGTTCATCTAAGATGATGATAATTTTTATTAGACTGAAAGTAAATGATACTATTATCATCATTTTGTATTATTATCATTTCTATCATAATGATAATTGTTATTATTAATTAGAAATCGACATTTCTGTATATTCGAATGAAAAGGGGGGCGGTTGAGGAGGAGGGGCGGGGGGAAGGGGGGGGGGCAAGGAGGAGGGGACTAAGAAAGGAAGAGAGAGAGAACAGAATGAAATAATTCAATATGAAATCTTTCAATAATTTGATGACTTATCCTTTTAGTTGTTTATGTATCCCTTTTTCCCTCAATACCTGAATAAGTGTGTTGGGATACGCTGCTGGTCAGGCTTCTGCTTAGCAGTTGTTGTGTAGCGCATATGAATTTATGCAAACGCTGTGACGCCTCCTTGAGTAACTGAACTGCACTGACCTGGACTGCAGTTCAATAGGACACTTGATATAGTTGCTATAGTTGTTTGATGTTAGCGTTTCCTTCCATTCTGCTTATGCTCTCTCTCTCTCTTTTCCCCCTTTCTCTCTCGAGACGTGTCCGTGCAGCGCTCTGCGTGAACTCTGAACATTGCAAAGAAAAGAACTCAAGTTCTTAGGAGTGGCAAGAAGTGTTTTCTTCGTCTGTCAGTGTTAGAATTTTATTTCTGTTTTATTTATTTTTCCAGGCATTTGACCAACATCAGCAACTACAAGAAGTTAATACATGGTATTATCACGATGCCAACAACAGCAGAAGCCCACAGATATAAAATCGGACAGTGTTATGGTGTGACTGTGCAAATTTCCCTCAGAAAGCGGAGACGTGAACATGAAAACGGACACACCCAGCCATGTTTACTGAAAACAGAGGTACGAAACTGGTGTGGTGTTGTGACTGTCGCTGCGCTGTACACTCTGTTTCTACTACTCTTGTTAGTGTGTGGCGACGTCGAGACTAACCCAGGCCCCAGAGACTACACCTATGGCGCAACCCACGACAACAACGGTGACTACACATACAACAACGACTATTTGTCTTATGTGATGCAACAAGTGCAGGCGTCCCTTGACCACCGACACACTACATTTATGCACTTTCTTCAAACCCATGCAGATGATTTGTGCCAACGAATGGACGAAAAGATGAGAAAACTCGAACAGGCTTTCGATCGTCTGGCTTCTGATTTGTCCACTCTCCAGGAATGGGTTCAGCATGATAGAGAAGATATAAATGAACTTCGGCACAACCAGAGCCACTTAGGTGAGCGCTTAGACAGAGCAGAACGGCAGCTGGAGGGATTAGAGAAAGATTCCCGTCAGTGCACCCTGAAGTTCATCGGTGTCAGAACAGGACCAGGAAGATTTCCAGAAGAGCACCCAAACTGTCGTGGATCTCCTCAACCAGCATTCATCATCACGCACATGGCACAAGCACGATATAGAAAGAACGTATCGTATTGGAGACCATCGAACAAACAGAGATTCGCCATGCCCACTGATAGTCTGTATGCACAGGTGGGGAGACAAAATGGAAATCCTGACTGACAGAGATCTCAGGGATCGGCTACGAAGAGACAACGTCAGGATCACAGCAGATCTCACTCCACGCCAAAGGGAAGAAGTGGAGTTCCACCGTCAGCAATGGGGAATTGCCTACTTCAGAGGGGGCAGACTGCAAGTAGAGGATCGTCGTAGGGGGCCATCTCAAAATGACAGAGAACAGCACACCTACCGCCGTGCCCAACACGGGGGCCAGACGACAGGTACGATAGAAGTTACCACAAATCATCTGCAGAGCAAGCCCCCTCCAGGTACACACAGTGGGAGGGCAGACGTCACAGAGATCCCCGGGATGGAAGAGGTAACTACACGGTGACACACGCAGACGGAAGACATCGTAACGATCACGATAACTCTCATGACCGAATCTCAACCACTGACCAACTACAACTCCCCAAGCCCCACCCTGATCAGACTCCAAGTCCTGACCGTGTGCCCGTTGTTCCCGGCACGAGGCTTTACAGTCACGTGCTGTCAGGTTCTGCAGGACAAACTGACCAACCAGTCCGTCACGCCACTATGGAGAGTGGTCAGCATGAGATTAGCAGCCATCAGCCTGATCATCACCATGTTCCGGAAAGAAGGGAACCCGAGAGAAGCAGTCCTATGACCCTGGCAGCAGAACAGCAAGAACCGAGCATCCATCCCTCTCCTGCTGTGTGTGAGGCCAGCTGTACCAGCACTGACCAGTCTACAGACCCGGTGCCGTCCAACACGGAAGACGCGGCAAAGACAGACGTGACAGCAGACGCAGTAAACACTTCACAAGACCAAGTACTTTCTGCGACGACAACGAACGAGGAGACGACCCCCCATCTCTCCCCTCCAACCCAAGATTGCACGGGAAACCCCTCTCACTCCCGCCCGTCCTCAACAAGATGCGATGACAGTGGAAAAGGACGAACGCACCAGAAAAGTACGCCTGCACCTAAAAGCACGGCGAAGAGAACAGGGGATTCCCCAGTGCACTGAAGTAGCAGCAGTCCTCTCGTGATGTCCGTGCGAGGAAAGCAGAGCGGCGCTGCACGGACACCAACAAACAGCAACTCACAACAAACTCACTCAGACAGACAGACACGTAACACTCAGGCAAGACTTCCGACAGACTGGGTGACCTCTTCATGCTCTAAAAAGCAGTTGGATTATAAAGCTGGGAAGAAAAAAGAAATGACGTGAAGGCCGTGACCCTGATGTAGGGTCTGCTATGCTTGTGTGCAGGTTTCGACCTACACATTTTAAATGGTACGACTGAAGGTGACAAAGACGGTTGGTGTACTTTCTTGTCTTCTACTGGCAACAGCGTTATAGATGACTTTTTGTTTTCACATGCACTCTGCACATTACCTCATGAGATGTATGTTGGGGAACGTATTGAGTCCAAGCATATGCCGATAATCTGTCATGTTTATTGTATAGAAAATTTTGAAAATGGGGAAGAAACCTTTTCTTGTTTCGACAAACTTATATGGTCAGAAGACAAAGAGTACGTCTTGTTACATAATCTTGAAAAAAAATTCCTTGAAATTGAAGCAGATCGTCTGCTACACCAAGATATAAATGAAGCCGTCAATATTTTTACAGACATGTTAACTTCTGCCACGTCGTGCTTTAAAAAAGAACAGTGGCAGGAACTATGAGAAAGGGGAGTGTGTGGTTTGACGCAGAGTGTAAACAAATGAGGAGGACCACTCGGTCCACTCTCCGAACTTGTCAGCGTACCCGACAGAAGGTCGTATTGTGACACACGCAAAAATTATTTTTAAAAAAGGTGTTGACAGACACGGTTACAGGCTTACAAAACCAGTTAAATGTACTTGCATGCAAATCAGATGAGCTAGGACTTCATGTAAATCTCCACAAATCTAACATTGTTATTTTCAGAAAGGGAGGTTACGTGGCAAAGAAAGAAATGTGGTTCTACAAAGGGCAGTTAATGTCAGTGGTAAATTCTTATAATTATCTAGGTATGATTTTTTCAACAAAATTAGCATTTAGTAAAGCCGTCAGTGGCTTAACTTGTAAAGCGAGAAAAGGGGTCATTGACATTTTTAGAACCCTTTGGAGATTAGGAGATTGTTCAGCAACCATTTTTGTAAAACTTTTTGACACACAAATTAAGCCAATGTTATTATATGGTGCAGAAATATGGGGTTTAACACAACAGAAATCGGTGGAAAATGTTCACACCTTTGCACTGAAGAAACTGCTAAATGTCAGCCCCCAATTTGTTGGGTAACTCAGGTTTGTAAAACTTTATACGAGACAGGTTTTGGCTTTGTATGGGAAAATCAGGGGGTGGCAAATCAAAATATATTCCTGGGATCTTTCAAACAAACTGATAGATTGTTACTACCAAAAGTGGATTGAACATACCAGCAGCAGCACTAGATTTAGTGTTTACCACACATTCAAAACATCAGTATCCTTGGAAGCTTACTTCACTACAGTTACGAACAAACACATCCGTGACATCCTGATAAGATTTAGATTAGGTGTATCCGAACTACAGACACACAAAAAACGTTACACTACTGTATCAGAGCAAGACCTCATATGTTCATTCTGCCACAATGCTATAGAAACGGAACTGCATTTTCTTTTCCGCTGCACATAATTGAATGACTTACGACAGAAATATATTCTTAAAAAATACACGCTTTGTCCGTCGATGACTAGGTTTCAGCATTTGATGCAAGACGAGCATTGCCTCCACGACATTATAAGATACATTTATTATGCAAAACGACGTCGTTAATGCTTTTTTATGTTCATAGTATACTATAACAAAGGTTCACTCTGTCATTGTCCGCACGATCTGTTGTAACGGGTCAAATGGCCTATACAATAAAGTTCTTGCGTTCTTGCCTTCCCCCCTGTCCCTCTCCACATACACACATCCTTCTTTTCCACCCCACCTCCTTTTTATATCACTAAAAGTGGACAGGCGTTAGACTCAAGACCACCACAACCACTACAACTTCTACTACTATTCCTGCTTCTATTACCACTACATCACACACACAACCATACGAGCGCACACGCACGCAACAATACAGAGAGAAATCATGCAGGCAAAGAGAAACAGAGGGGTGTGTCCTTTTTTTTATTGTTTGTGTGTGTGCCTTGGCGTATGTCACAGATTGACATAAGTTCACAGTTGAACCAACAGCGAAGTGAGAACTGTGTTATCAATGGTTTCTCCAGTGCAATGGGAAATCTTTTACCGTTTAGTCTTTTGTGAAGGATTGTGACTCTCAAACTAAGAAGCAAAATTGCACTGGCGCTAGCCTTGGGGGCTAGTTGGCCTTTGGGAACCACCCCAACGCCGGTTATCCTAAAACCCTCTTGGCCAAGAGAGTGGGGATGTAACTTGGGCAAGACACTCTCCACTATAATCAAATTCTAGCCCAAATAGTCGGCACAGCAGTTGCCTCCTTTGCTGTTCTGTTGGCCATGGTCGGACACGACTGACTGTCATATATATATATATATATATATTGTGTGCCTGTGTGCTTGACAGGGGGAGGAGAGGCGAAGCAGGGGTGTGGGGTGGGTTTAGGAGTTGTTGACGTGCGATGGGACATACTGAAAGTTCAAACATTTGTTTAAAATTATATTATTTATTCATTTATTTATTTATTTTATTTCATTTTTTTACATTTATTTCTTTTATTTTTTTTTTCTCAAGGCCTGACAAAGCGCGTTGGGTTACGCTGCTGGTCAGGCACCTGCTTGGTAGATGTGGTGTAGCGTATATGGATTTGTCCGAACGCAGTGACGCCTCCTTGAGCTACTGAAACTGAAACTCAAACTGGACATTCCATCACACGAATGTGTTAATCAATTACGTTTCACGCGGATAACAAAGCAAGCTTCATTTCGCCACAAACTGAACGGTACTATTGTGAGATTAATATGGTGCGCTAATGTGCTCAAAACGCATTGGTTATAAGATAATTTACAGAAACTGCAATATCTCAAGTGAAGAAAAAATCCTAGCGGACAGTACTTTAGAAACGTTTCCTATAACCGTTCACAGACAAGCGACTCTTGGAGTGATCTTCTACACAAACCAGTCACGGCTCTGTTCAAAGTTACAGTTTGGGTTCACTATCAGAATCATATTTTGCGAACAAAAACACGGTGATTGATAATTCCGGTTTTGGTTTCCCTAGGGTCCTGAGCTAAGAACTCGTTCTCCAAACGTTCGTACAGCTCGTCCACCACAGCCTCTTTCTCAAGGGCGCTGCGCGTGCTGGAAAGTCCCCGGATGAAGGCATGGCTGGCCCATGATCTGTGTCTGTTGATGGCATCTTTGGCCCAGGTGGCGCGATCGTCAACACCTTCTGTTGACAAAAAAAACATCTAGTTAGACCAATAGGGAAGTTGAGATAACTCGATAAATATCTAGAGAGATATGTATATACCGGAAAGGAAACATGTTGGGCATGGTTGTTTCGTAATCCCGCGTTTCCTTTTAATTGAGTTAATCTACAATGAAAGCGTTTACAGTGGTTCGAATCAAATGGAAGCTTAGCTTTCCCGTTGTAAACCGAGTCCACTGCCGAATTTCACAAACTAGTTTTAAAAGAAATTGACAACAGAACAAACAAAACAAACAAGAGAGACAAGGTCTTCAAGACTCTTTCGAGACTTCAAAGCGATTTATCCAATAAAGGAATAATCAGAGAATAAAAAGAGAAAGAAAAGTAAAAATGTGTTCTGTATCATATATTATTCAGCATGGAAAAAAAGTGCTGGAGCGGATCTGAATGAAATATGTTTTATTCAGAAGCAAGAATACTTACCACATGGTCAAAACAAATCTGACGACTAACATCCAAAAGCAGTATTCAAAATCATGCTAGTTTGTTTGTTTCTTTTTAGCGTAATTAAATCATTACTGCTTTCGAACTGATGACATCGTTTAAATCATGTTATTTTGATGTTTCTGGATCATTAAAGAATCCCCCCCCATCCCCACCCTTTCTTTTTAATTCTCGGTAAAGAAGACGTTGAAATCCCACACACCAACATGTTGCCGTTTTCTCTACATCTGCGTAGACCATTGTACGCTACCATAAACTGAGAAGAACTGTCCATTCATTGATGCTATTTCTAGATTGTTTTCGTTTTGTTTTGTTTTTTCTCCCATCATCTGCGCCGTTTCAGTCACATTCCTCCCACGCTGTTCATTCCGAATCCTTCATACACAGCCACACCTGGGTTCGTTTTTCGCGGTCTCAACGTCTGCAGTTCACATGGAGCTATCGATGTTTGGTCGCCAGCAGGCCACACACCAGAGGAGACACTGTACTGCCGCTAAGTCACTTGGTGGTATTCAGTAGTGCCTGTTCTGATTTAGCGTACTTGGGGCACCTCTTACTAAGCCCCCTACTGACCATAATGATAGCTTAGTCACTGAGCCAGACTGAGTGAACGTCCGCCCAGTATGAAGACCGCCACCACTATCTTCCCCCACCCCCACACCCAACGTCAGCCCCCCACATGAATTTGCCGATACCCAGACAGGCCTCATCTGGTCACGAAAGTGGAGGGGGAACGAAACTGAGGTCACCATGAGGACAGGGCATGAAAGGACACATACTATGGGCCTTAAAAAAAAAAAAAAAAATATTGATTACGAAAGAGGAGGATGTTGATAATGACGCTGCTGATATAGAGATCCATTTTAGGATGGGGAGTACGTGAAAAGGCTGTACTCTACGCTTCTTTTCTTAATGATAACCCGCCGTTAACCAGGCCCGAGAGATACAAACACTTGCAGTGTTGGCTAGGAAAGTTAAGCAACACGCTCAAGTACGCATCCGTGACTGAGTGAGCATACCCACAGAAGTGGAGACCGCCTCCAGGACACTCCACGCCCTGCACACAAGAAAATCTGTAGATATCGGAAACTTTGGGAGGATCTCTCCACAAGTGATTTATGAAGATAGGACTCTAAACTTTAGGGTAGAGGGGGTCACGGGCAGAAAAAAACCCAACCTCTGACAGGGCTTGAATCCACATCCTTCCATTCATCTGTCCGTGAGGCTGACCATTTCTCCACAGCGGCTGGTTCTCAGGTGACCTATGTCCAGTCTAATTGCCCAGTCTGCCCACTTACCTTCATTCAGCTTCTTCTTCCATTTCGCCAGCTGCACACAGGGAATATGCCCTGTCTCAGCATGGCAGAGACTCAGACCCGCCTTGGTCACCTTGGAGTTGGGATCATCAAACGGGGCTGTGACCTCACGCAGGTATGGAATGTTGCGGTAAAAGTTGGTATCCACAAATTCCTCCTGTAACAGCAGATAGTCCGAAGAAAATAAATAAATATAGCAAAGATGGTAACAAAACATCAACAACAGATATGACACTCTTTCACCATAGGAATGACTGGAATATATTTATTCATATATATATATATATATATATATATTTTTTTTTTTTTTTTTTTTTTTTTTTTTTTTTTAATGTGTGAACTTTGGAAATGAACATGTAGGCCTATGTGTCAGTAAACTGTGACTGAAGCGTGGTGATGGTGAATGGATATGTCAAACATTACACAGATCCAGTATGAGATGTTAGGTGTGAGCATCCAGTGTGTAAATAGGCAGTGGGCAAAACTATATTTGACTAAAATACATAATTGACAGCTGCGACAATGTCAAAATGACACTCAAAACAGTGCTGAGAATACCAATCGAACCATCTGTCTGATTTATTAAACAGGAATGTGATAAATAACGATACATGTCACACTAGGTCTGATCACTATATAGAAAACCACATTTGCTTAGAAAAAAAAGGAGTAGATTCCTAACCAAAGTATAACCTAACCAAAGTGTAACCTAACCAGAGTGTAACCTAACCAAAGTGTAACCTAACCAAAGTGTAACCTAAAGGAGCAGTTTGTATTATACTCCATGTTTGGTGATACATATACTTACCATGTCAAACTGATGCAAACTAGGCCTATCGGTTTGCTCTGCTTGACCAAATTTCGCGCGGCTAACAGTGAAAAGACGCCCCTTCTTGCCCGGTCCGCTCTTAGCCAATCAAACGCCTCTAAAAGCTATAAGCGCTGAATCATTCCTTTGGCCAAGGCTCTCCACGCCATCTTGTCAGGTTTTCGCTCTGTCTCGTCTTACGCTTTTTTGGCTAGTAAGCGTGTTCATTTGGCCTAATTTTGCTGCATGCGGCTTGTCTGTATAATATCCTTACATTCTGTGTACTCGTTTCGACTCGGCCCCCTCGATTCGTTCGTTTTTTTCTACCTCAAAGTCGATCCTGTCTTTCCTTTCTCTGTTGGGGATCGGATTTTCGCTGGGTGCCTACGCGCGGGTACCATGCCTCGTATGCCATCCTACGAAGGCAGGGATCATGAAGCTGGGACTGAGACTCGGCAAGAGACTCTCCCAGGCCGGGAGCTCATGATTCCTCCTGATAGGGACCGCGGCGATGCGTCTTTAGACGCTGATCGCGGAGGCGACGTTCATTCCAGTAAAACGGTCTTGAAGGGGACCGGGGGGAAAGGGATACGAGCGTCGCCTCCCGAGGTGTCCCAGTGCGAGGCAGGTAGAGGGGTAGTTGCAAGTTCTCTCTTGGTGGTGGGGACTCGCGGCTGGGTGCGAACTCCCAAGGGGAGGCCGCCAAAGTGTAACTAACCAAAGTGTAAACCCAACGCGTTGGTCAGGCCTTGCGAACCTAATTACTGTGCAAATGTCAGTGTTTCGTCTTCTGTTCAAAGATGGTTCTGGAGAGAGAGCAGAAATATCGACCAAAATACTCAAACCCCAAGAATAACTAAGTATAAAGATAAGAAGTAAGCATCTCTCTCTCTCTCTCTCTCTCTCTCTCTCTCTCTCTCTATATATATATATATATATATATATCTTTCTCTGTACACACACACACACACACACACACACACACACACACATATGTGTGTGTGTGTATATATATATATATATATATATATCTTATAAAATTATAAATATGTATATATTTGTTCACATGTATATAATTATGTGTGTATGTGTGTATATATATATGTATATATATATATATATATATATATATATGTGTGTGTGTGTGTGTGTGTGTGTGTGTGTGTGTGTATGCGTGTATGTGTGTGTTTATTGAACTGACACCATGAAAATAACTGAACATCAGTTTGGACATTGATGTTTATAACCATGACAACACCACCTGGCTCATTGAGACACGGACTGTTGCAGTCAGCTTGGGTGAAGTACAACAGTTAATCAAAAAACATTAAGCACACACCACATTACATTAAAAAATATGCGCAATGCAAGAGAACGCGATACGAGGCGATCTGACATCACACAACACAACTACCTACAGCACATGACAAGGCAATGTGATGCAAAGGAATGCAACACAAGCATTGCTGTGCACCATTTTCCCAGTCATCCAGTACCTGGGTGATCTTGCCCTCATCTCTCATCTGTCGCCACACTCTCAATATTCCATCCTGAAAGTCTTGAGCAAGGATGCGCATGCCATCGAACTTCATCTCGGGGTCTTCAGCAGGTATGATCAGAATCAGCATTCCCCCTGTAAACGCCACAGTGACGTCAACATGAGCATGAGCCGACTAAGTGACGCGTTAATTCCGAACGACATTTACGTCACAATGATGTATTCGTAACAGGTTTTCAGTAAAACTGTTGTTATCCTTTGTATTTCTTGGTTATTTGATCACCTGTCTGACATTTGATGAGTTTTATTTCATTTTTTTGGTCTTTAACCTTCAGTGTTAATCAGGCTACCTATACCCATTTGTCCATCTTGCTGTGACATACCATATTCTCAGTCTGTTAGAAACCTAGGGTACTACGTAGATAAACTTACTCCAGAGATGCACAAGTCTGGCGCTTTTGCGGGACTCCGTTCTGTCAACGTAGATTGGGCTAAACTTACTCCTTTTCCATTCTTTCTCTTTCTTTCATACTTCCCAGATTAGACTCTCACATGTTCTTCTAATAACAAGCTAGATAAACGTCAACACATTCAGATATTGCAACTGATTCGTGTAACATCACTGATCTGAACACTTCACTCGCTTCCTGTGAAGGCTAGTATCCAAGTAGGCGAAAGAAACTCCATGGGGAACGTGCTTTCTCTTTCATTGGACCTGTCATCTGAACAAACTACCTTATTCTGTCCGACACGCTCAGTCTTTGTCCTCATTCAAATCAGCTATCAAAACTCACCTTTTCCACTGTTGCTATGATCATTTTTCCCGCCCTGTGTGTCTGTCTACCACTGTTGGTGGGTAGAGTATTCGGTCTCCTAACTCAGCTTTTTCACGCCTGGCCTTAAAACCCATCTCTTCCCAAGATAGCCTCCCTTCTCTGCCCCTTCGTTTTGTTTTGTTTTTTTTGTTTTTTTCAGTCTCGAGTTATGCATGCGTGACTGATTGGTGTGAAAGTGCTTTGATTTGCCTCTGCACAAGATTCAACGTTATATCAAAACTAATTAAAAAAAAAAAAAAAAAAAAAAAAATTATTATCATTATTATTATTATTGTCCATCATATCTTTTTGATCTTCTCCATCTCTACCATCTTGACTCCCCTCTGCTTACAGTCACTCAGTTCTCCCTTGAGACTTTTGGTGATAAGATATTTCTGTGTCCATTCAGCCCTTTGCAATTTTCAGAAAAAAGCACCCCTTTGAATGTCACCTCCCCTGGTGTATGTGACAGTGCCAGCGAGTGTTTTGTTTCCGTTTTCTGTATACGTTGTTGAAATGGAATGGGACAGACTGGGATTGAGTTTTAAGCAATGTGGTTTTGGTTGTGTATTATGCAGGCATTGTGATGCGTGTGATAAGTTTTAAGAGTGCAGATCGAATGTAAGTGTTGTGATATAGTCTGAAGCATTGTGATGTTAGTGTGAAGTCTTGGCGTATGGGATTCCGTTATTTGGGTAATGTGATGATTGATATTTGTTTTGATTGTTGTTTGTGTGCGATATTTTGTTTCGTTGTACGTGCATAAAATTAATATGTTTTGATGTTTGTGCAGGGTGATGTGTGGAAGTTGTTTTAGTGTTTAAATGCGTGCTTTACACATCGACCTTTACAATATGTAGCGCGACTGTGCATGTTTTACGCGGATAAGGAGTACAATTATTATTAGATGTGTGTGTGTGTGTGTGTGTGTGTGTGTGTTTAAATCATTTCTTGTTGTTGTTGTTGTTGTTGTTCTTCTTCTTCTTATTATTATTATTATCATTGCTGTTGTTGTTGTTGCTGCTTCTGCTGCTGTTGTTGTTGTTGCTGTTATCATCATCATCATCATCATGAAAAATGTAGCCACACATTCATACATATATATATATATATATATATATATATATATATATATATATATATCTGGCTATAACATTCTCCGAAAGGCTTTTTTTTCTTTTATGAACAAAAAACGTCTCAACCCATTCATTGTCAGGGGCTCAGAATTCCAGGTTTCATATTTTACGATCGTTTCTGTGCCGACCTATTTGTTCCTATGTTTTGGACACATTTGAATAACATCTGGAATGTGTACAGACATGGGGCTTATGTATTCTTACTCATTTGCAAAGCGTAAACATGTAGTCTGAATGTATAAAATGCCTGAATACTCGGGCTGATATTCATACCCCTGCCATTCCTGGTAGTCAAAACAGATAACCATGGAGGTGTATGCTGCTGACAATGGGTAAGCTTCCTGCACACCACCCTCCTCCCTTCCCTTCCCTCCCCATCCCACCTCCCCCCAAACAGTGTCATGTGAATTTCCAGACGTCTACGTCTCTACCTCAAATCGATTTGGTCCATCAGTTTGACAATAATTGTGACACAGCACGCGAAAACACGGCTGAAGTCGCAACTTACGGAGGGTAGCCAGAACAGTTGAAAACCGACTACATTCATGCGCTGTCTTGATTCAGAAGGTCTAGGGGAGACGATTAATGCCTGTTCACTGCTTATTTTCATTAATGACTTCGCTGACAGGAGTTTCCCCGTCTTCGTTGCATTCAGCATGCAACTGAAATAGGGCAAAAGAGTGCAGTATTTTTCTACGTGGTTTTGACAGGCATACAACATGAAAACATTGAAAATACTACAGATCCAGGGTGTCTAAAAAATAAAAATAGAAAAATAAATAAAAAATAAAAAATCCCGATCTTCATAATTTTGACTATAACTACTTGTTTCTGTGTACAGCTAAGAACCGCTGGATGCGACTTTAGCGGGGTTTTCGCGTGCTGCGTCACATATTTCAGGAAACACTGCCATAACATGGCACTCACAGGCAATCGTGTCAGAAATAATGAAAGAACGTGACACTCACAACCATCCTAACCATGCACCACAGACCTGACTTGAGTTCTCTGGCACGGTGTAAGAGAAAGGTCTCCCAGTCCTCAGCAGCCTGGGCTTCAACCAGCTGACGTTCTTCCTCTGTGGCGTCCGGGTAACGGTCTAGAGAGTTCTGGAACTTTGTTGCTCTGTAAAAAACAAAAACAAAAACAAAACATGTCAAGTTGAGGGTCAGGTAAGAAGAAGTATCCTGGCTAATTACCAGACTGAACACACACACACACACACACACACACACACACACACACACACAGCATGTCAACACACTTGCTCACTTAAAATTAAGCGACACATAACACATTACACACGGTCCGGGCTGATGATTAGATGTTTGCTGATAGCACAGTTTCCTTTGTTACCTTTCATACACTTTGGGGCGATTAGGGAGGCAGGGCATCGACTGCTTTCGGGAAGAAACTATTGACGAAGCGATTGGTTTTGTTCTAAATACTTGTGCACCAACGCCCCGAGGAGAGCATAACAAACATCCTGAAAACTGGATATGTGATTCATCCGGACTGACTGGCTTTGCTTTTCTGAGTTGCCGCATATGGTGTATGTGATCCAGAGATGGAAGATCAGACCCGATAACCTTCGTGGATTTTTTTTTTTTTTTTTTTTTTTTTTTGTTGTTGTTGTTCGGACCAGCATATTTCCGTCAAACACACTTTCAGTTACAGTTCAGAAAAAGTAAATCATGATTTCCTAGAAAGTACTTCCTTGGCAGTTTTATTTTTCTTTATTTTTCTAATTTCGGAGCAAAGCGGTAAAAGCCGCTGCCGTGATCAAGTTTGCTCAAAAATTTCCACTTGTATCGCCTGCGACGCCATTTTCGATACGTATGCAGATTAGTTTGTCGTCTGGGGTCCTGAACTCGCTGGCTCGTTGTGGAGTGTGTTGTTACGGAATATTATGAAGAAACTTTCCATTCGACCCTTGACACGTTCACAAAGCCCGGTGCAGCTGCGATTGTTATGCTACCCTATGAGGAAAACGTTGGAAACTTTTTAAAGTTTCGAAACCGCTATAGCGTTCCGTCGTCCGGAGTGAGTTTTAATTAATGACACAGGATATAGAGAAAGACTCTGTGTGTTTCTGAAGTTTCAATTTCATTTTCTCAAGGAGGGCGTCACCGCGTTCGGATAAATCCATAAACGCTACACCACATCTACCAGGCAAATATGCCTGATCAGCAACTTAAACCAAACGCGCTAGCCAGGCCTTGTGTGTTTGCTTATATATTTGTGAACCTATTAGAAACAATTCGTCTGCATAATTGTACCAGAGGGAAGCACTCATGTTGCCATAGGGTGCTCTTTTTTGTTGTTGTTGTTGTTTGTTTTGTTTTTGTTGTTGTTGTTGTTTTTCAGATGGCAAAATACGTACTGGACACGGGAACTCGGTTTATCCTCTCACCCAAAATGACTTGATTTCCCAGTCAAACAGAGAAACAACGAGACCGGAATTCAAAACCTGATTCCTCCGGACACTGCATCGGCAGATAAATGTCTTAACCATTCTGACACCTTCTTCACTTGTCGTCTTAAAGCCTAAAACCAGGTGATTTGTTTGAGGCAGACAGACAAATGGACAGACAGACAGACAAACGGACAGACAGGCAGATAGACAGACAAACATATATTTACGGCTTCGAGAGGTAATGAGCTGCCTCAAAACACATGATGAGGTGAACGCTATTGTCCGGAAGAATCTGGAAAAGCAAATGCCAATACAGATGACAAAACATGTTGCAAAACTGTAGTGAAGGAATTTGCATGCACGTGTGTGTGTGTGTGTGTGTGTGTGTGTGTGTGTGTGTGTGTGTGTCTGTGTCTGTGTCTGTGTGCGTGCGTGCGTGCGTGTATGTGTGTGTGTGTGTGTGATGACTGATTTCAATAATGGGTTCAGACCTGGACACCTCTTAAAAAAAATCTAATGGCGTGACGACGCAATTTATGATATTCACAAAATATAATCTCACATATCATTTTTGGAAAGCTATAAAAATTTATTGTGCATTAGACAGTGAAGATAAACTTATTCTCTTCGAAATGGAATGATGTTTGAAACTTAAGGTCTGGAATGAGGGATGCAACACCTCTTCTAGTACAACAGAGCAGTCTGTAAATATCTAAGTGGTTAAAGTATTTGTCTTGCAAATCAACTCGTGCATATTACGGAAGTAAGTTTATGTTATCGTATTTGGTCAGGTCAGTACGATCCATATCAAATTGCAATTTTAGGGGATTCCCATACTGGGGTAGATGATACTGCAAATATTTTAGCAATAACAATTATGTGCTGTTTTATTCAAATTAGAGTATGTCATAACACTTATGTGTATGTTCCAAAAGTAGCATGCAAAGCTATATATTTTGCTCTCTGATGGCATTTGAGAGTAATTTCTGATTAAGAATTATTTTTGACGGTTAAGGTCCCCAAGAAAAAAAATACCAATTGCAAGTTTCCTTTGATCCCCCAATGGCAACACCCCTGCTGCACTGTACGGTCACATGTGCTCTGCAGTCTGTACTGTGGGTTGTTTCAATGAATATTTTGGTACACTGAAGCATACATCTTGAGCGTATGTAAATTTTGACCCGACAAGTCATGAAGAAAAGCGTAATAAAGTGAATGTATATAGCTACAATATTGTTTGCATACGATTTAAGGGAAAATGTTTTCCTCGTTTTTTGTTAACGATGGTGGTTCTAAGAAGTCAATTTCGTTCTATGTACACTCCAAGTAATTCGACTACTGTTTCGTATTCTAGGGTGTTATTGTAGGAGGAATGTTCATCAAAAATTTCCCTTGATTCGCTTTCCATGGACTGAGAGGAACGAAACTTGTCACTGTTCTTAGTCTTTTTCTTTACATATGGACCACTAAGGGTGACACATCGCTTTATGCGGCTGTGAAGACCTTACCTGTAGAAGTCAGGAACCACGACCTGACCTCGGAAATAAGTGTTTCATCGTCTGGGAAGTGCTTGCCCTTCAAAATTACTTCAAATGACTTCATGGTTGGAAGGAGGTACGTGGAATTCAGATGGTAGTGTGAGGTCGGGAGAGTAAGAGGACTGAGGAAGGATCTCACAGCTGCTGGACCGAGCTTCCCTCTGGGCAACACTAATTTTGGTCAGCATGCCACGCCTCTCGGTTTAGATGGCCCACTGCAATTTCTGCAGCAATGAAGCGTAGTAAATTCCGGTAATTGTGGTACCCTTTGCCAGGAAATCCACGCTCACTACGCCGCGCTGGTCCCAAAAAACCGTGAGCATGACCTTAACCGCCAAGGGTTGGACACGTGACCTTCTTCGGGGGTGGTGACTCAAAATGTTTTTATTGCTTCGACTGGGCTTTAGTATCTGCATCACAGTGAAGAACCCATGTTTTATTATATGTGATTAGTCTGTCAAAGAAATCATTCTGGTGTTTTTAGGCACATGGCCAAAAGAACCTGGGGACACGTGCCAAGTTCCCGCTTCTGGAAAGGTGTGAGCAACTGGGGGATCCACAGTGCAGACAACTTCCGCATGTCCAAACAGTCATGAATTATTTTTTTCACAGACCCCACACTGATCTTGACATCATGGGCTAGTTGCAAACGGTTATGCGGCGACGCTCCAGAATGGCAGCCTCTACTTGCCGGATGGTGTCTTCATCAATGGCGAACTGTGATCGCCTGGGAGTGGGAGCCGTTTCCAGCGATGTCCGACTACACTTGAACTGACGATGCAAGTGCTTGACTACATCATAGGATAGGGCACCCTCCCCATAAGTCTCTTTTATCTCATCGAATATCTTTCTTTCTTTGCCGCCTCTGAAGTACAGAAACTTGATGACCGCTCTGCATTCAGCTGGCTCCATTATCACACCCTACTCCACCATAGAATCTGTAAAGGTCAACTGTAATGAGTTCAGAGATGCGACTTACGACGTAAACTATAGAGATACGTATTATTATGCGTGTGCAATGTCAGCCTCCTACAATAAACGGAATTACGTCAGGGGGAATATTTAATGAACATCCCTCGTAAACCTTAAAAGCAGGCAATGCTGTTGGACCCGATCCACTGTTGAAATAAATCATGCACGTTTTACAAGTTGACATCTGCAGATCGTTCTCACTCATGCAATTTGGTATTGTGTTTGAATCATTTTGATATCGCTTTTGATGTAGTTATATCTCTTAAACATTTCTAGCCATGTTATGAACAAAACTCTTGCTGCGTTATAACACAACAATAATGACGACAGAAGATGAGCATAATCATCACGTAATCATCATTCTACCAATTGTAAAACTAAAGAAGAAAAAATACCTGTTGGAAGAAGCTGGTTCCAGAGGCCATAACAAACACGTGCTTGAACTCGCTGAGGTAGCAATAAGGGCTAGGTATCAGTCCTGAAAGAGAGAGAGAGAGAGAGAGAGAGAGAGAGAGAGAGTAATCAATGTTACCCACAAGACGTCTGACGAACTCTGAAGGACATTGAAAAAAGATAAGTAAATGAATAAATACATAAATTAATACATGCATCCATACATCAATCGACCTATCAATGAATGCATTGTTAAGTGTAATTCACAGTAGATGTGTATTCCCTATATCATTTTATGAATTTGGAATTTATATACTAGTTCTATGGCAGAAAATTCATTTGTTGTTCGAATGTAAAGCAAGTCAACGACCCTGCTAAACATACACTGATGCATGTTTTGAATCAATATACACAAGTCAGCACCAAATAAACCTCTTATTGAAGAGATTTATATAAACATATAGATAAAACAGAGAATCAATATCCAAAGAATGAAAATTAGAGCATTAGCAAGAGAGCCAAAACCTTCATGTCTCACGTGGGATTCTTACTGATTCCCTCTATACCAATTTCTAACCCGTTTTCTCAACATCAGATAAGAGATTTTTTTTGAAACAAGGAAATTTTGCTGGAATGTAAACCTGTCATCACTGATCATTATCTTTACTTTTTGATGAACCAGAAATATTAGCTTTATGTTTGGTGATGTATTAAAATTTTGCTGACATTATGACGGTTTTCTAGCTTGAGTATTTGTCAAGGTGAGGCAGTAAGATCCGTTTATTTCATGCCATAAGTGAAGAGGTTCCACGAATAATTTTGCAAGTTAAGCGGCTTCCTTCGCCTCATGTCAGGCAGACTATCGATACGATCCAAATCCCTATTTTCTGCCCAGATTGTAGGCTGGCCCAGTGTTGGCATTTACTGGATGTCATTGTAACAATTTATGTCGCTGTGTCTTGTTCTTTTGTGTCTTATGGCCGGTAATGATAAAAAAGTAGATAGTTGTGTTTTCCTTGTCCTCGTCCTCTTCCTCTTGTTGTTGTTGTTGTTGCTATTGTTGTTGTTGTTGTTCTTCTTCTTCTTCTCCGTTATCTCTGTGAAGAGTCATTGGGGCGCTGCACAGAAAACAACAACAACAACCATAAACAACAAACCATTCACCAGATTCCCCTGAGTCTGCTCTTTGTGTGTCAAAGCCTGGATCTTTGCAAATGGTTTTCCTGTTGTCTGTGCAATGTTGTCAGTTCTTATCTTCTGCCTCTCTCCCTCAGCAGTTCCTTGGAGAACTGTTTTAGCAAGGTCATTGAGTTTGTTACGTAGTTATACTGTGCAGTTTTCTTTACGTCAGCAGATCTTCATATCGTCCAAATGGCTGCTTGATTGTTTGGTGCTTGATGGTAATGTGATAGGCGTATATAATGTAAAGTATAATTCGATGACATCTAATTTTCATGGCTCGAATTCTTCTTTCCGATTCGGCTTAGAGGGTCAAATGAACGCTGAATATACCACTGCACGCAGAAGTCCGATCTTGTTTTCATGGAGATGCTGATGTCCTCACACATACATTTCTGTCTGGACAGTGGTGATGCTGTTTTTGCTACCCTTGCTACCCTTGACAGGATTTCTGATTTGGATCAACAATGGTTCATGATGGATCCCAGGTAAGTGAACTGTTAAACAGTTCTGTCCTTGGTCATTTATATCAGCAATGGTGATAATAATGTTGTGGATGGCCATTAACTTAGCCTTTCAGCTCTGATTTCCATGTCATATTTTTCGTGTTTTCTCTAGTCTTGGCGAGTATTTGCACACATCTTGTCAAGCTATCGATGTCATTTGCGAAGCAAAGGTTCGTTATCTTTCTTCCTCCAGTGCTGACTGTGCTGTCAAGGTACTCAAGTGCGTAAGTCATGATGCGTTCCACAAATATATTGAACATGGGAAACAGAAGGAAACCCTGGTGGAGTCCAAACGGAGTATGAAACATTCCCCAACGGGTGTGATTACCTCGCTGGTCACTTTTGCTTGTAGCTTCTGGATGGTGTTGATTAGTTCTGCCAGATTTGAAATGTCCCATTGAAACACAAGCACTCCCAGCCTGACACTGTCAAATGCATTCGTGAAGTCTATGAATACGTGGTAGGGTTCCCTCAGGTTTCGGAGGTGTTTAATTTTTTTTTTTTAAAGTACGCAGGTTGAGATAAGTTCGATGGTACTTCTGCATTCGCACAATCTAGTTCTTCAGCAGTGATGATATCTCCTTGCAGCTGTAGTCTGTTCAGAATAATTTTGAGCGTTACATTGCTAGCATAGCTGATCAAATTGATGGTGCAGTAGTTCCGGCAGTTTTGCAGAATTCCTTTCTTAGGGAGGGTGGTGAAAAGTGATTAGGTCCATGGCATGGGTGATTCGCCCGTCTGCCAGCTTTTGTTGCAGATGGCAGTTAGGATGTCTCTCCGCCATGGTTTCAAACGTTCTGAGGATGGTGTCGATACCTTACAGCCTTGCCACATTTTAACTCTCTCCATACGAACGGCGAAAGAGACGGCGTTAACAGCGTTTCATCCCAGTTACCATCATCAAAATATTGCAAGCAGAAGGCTCTTATACTGAAGAGATGAATGTTGACAAAGAATACCACAGTTCTGACGACGGAGGCTAAAGGTTGGGTCATTCAGACACCCACTGGACATCCGAGGGGTCTGTGTAGAGGAGAAGAGAGGACTGGCCGTACTGAGTGAGTTAACGCCTTACTGCTGTTACGAGGCTACACCTTGAGGAAATCACCACCCAGCTCTTCACGCCAGCCCCTGACCTAGAATCCCCAGGGGAGAAGGAAGAAAGGACGGCCACAAAACAGCTGGAAGCAGGACACTGGAGCAGAACTGAAGAGTCTGACATCCAGCTGGAGGGATGCAGAAAGGACAGCTCAGAGTCGAGTTCAGTGCAGAAAAGTCGTTGATGGCCTATGATCCACGGGCCAAAGTAAGTACTGCTGTTAGGACTCCTTTTGGAGAATTGGAAAGTCATACTCATTTGCACTGTCAGAACACTTTGTCCTCTTTTTTTTTCTTTTTTCTTCTTCATTTTTAAGCAGTAAGAGCAAAACACAGTTCATCTTTAAATTGTGCTTTTTCCTTTTTTTTTTTTTTTTTTTTTTTTTAATAGTTGCCGTCTTTGTCTTGAATGGTGTTAACTTTATTGACTCAGTTGTATAAACAATGTGAGTCTAAGTTATAACCTGGCGTTCGAGTGTCTGTATGTGTGTGGGTGGTTGTGGGTGTGTGTCTGTATGTATGTCTGTATGTTCGTGGTAAACATTAACATCATCATATTCTCTGGAAATAATTTGTTTGCCATTACAAACTTTGGATTAAACTTAGTGGGAATTTATTTTTCAGTCATACCTATAGATATAATATCAATTAAATCGAAAGATAATACAGTGTCCAGAGACAAACTGTTCCCAAAGAAAATGATTTTGTTAGATTTTTCCACGGTACACACGCACACACACACACACACACACACACACACACACACACACACACACACGCACGCACGCACGCACGCACGCACGCAAACACACACGGATGGACACACACATGCATAGATTTATAACACACATACAGACACAAATACAGAGACAAATACACACACACGCCAAATACACACGTCACACACACACACACACACACACACACACACACACACACACACACACACACACACACACACACACACTCGCATGCACGCAAGCACGCATGCACGCATTCATGCATGCACATACATACATACATACATACATACATACAGACGGGCATACGAGTCATGATGATCACGTACATTCATTCTGTAAACACAACTTGGAAAAAAAAAAGAAGCAAAACGAAAGAACAGAACTGACCATGAACCCATCTGAAGAGAGAGTTGAAGTCATTTGAGGCCTGGTCTTCATACACAACCTGGATGGGGATTTCACCGTGTTTCTTCCGTACCAGTCCTGGGAGAAAATGGGGTTAGACTACACGTTTCACGTTTTTTTTAAAAATCTATTTTTCTATTAAAAAAACCACAAAAAAAAAACCCCAACAACAACAACAAAAAACAAACAACTTTGTCTCTTGCTGAATCTCTCTCTCTCTCTCTCTCTCTCTCTCTCTCTCTCTCTCTCTCTCTCTCTCTCTGTCTGTCTCTGTCTCTCTCTGTCTGTCTGTCTATCTGTGTGTCTTTCTGTCTCTCTCTCTCTGTCTCTCTCTCTCTCTCTCTCTCTCTCTCTCTCTCTTTCCATGAGTGTTACCAAAAGGTATGCATATATATGTTAAATATATCACTAGTTCGTGCCATTTTTTGCCATCTGCAGTCAATTAAACGTTGGTGAAAAGCAGTCATAAATACAATTACACTACCAACACCCTGGTTTACCCATACATCACTAAAACCAGATTCAAACAATCACGCACATCAGAAACCCAATTATTTTTTTCCTCTAGTGTCTAACTCATGTAACATCTTATAGGCTCTACGAGGTAACCGAGGCACTTCCATCTGTAGCAATTTCAACCAATAACGAATACAGTTAACATATATATTGGATACCTGTCAGTTTCACCCTATATTAGATCATTTGGTTTACAGACATCAACGCCCAGAAATTTCTTTAACGCAAATAAATGTACGGATTCACAATTTACAGCAGCTTTGTTTAATCCCCATATTTCAGTACAATACTGTATGACCGTCTGCACTTGTGCGTCAAATATTTTCATAACTAATTTCAAAGAAATATAATTTAAGGATATGTTTTTGAAAATGTACAATAAAGCATTTTTGCCCTGCTGGCAAGATCTTTACAAATGGAAACAAAACTTAAACGTGTTTTAGTAATATCCCAAGATACTTGTACACATTGACTACTGGCATTGTAACGCTATCGTACATCAAACTTTCCCTCACGCCTAAATATCCACCTTTTCGAAAAACAATCATGTTACTTTTGTTCATATTCACCTTTAATTGAAGTGCTGATGTAGCATGTTGTAAGTTATTCAGCTGTGTTTGTAAACCAATGGGAGTTTCAGACAACAAAACAGTATCGTCTGCCAAAAGAAGGATACATAGTTCAAAAGCATCAAAAGAAAATTTGACACCGTGTCTTCCATTGTTTATTACTTCTAAAGCCAGTTCGTTTATAGAAAAGAGATAATAATATCGGGCTGCACACATCTCCTTGTTAAACTCCAGTCGAACAATTAATAGAATCTGTTAGCTTAGCGCCACACTTAATCCTACATTTTACATTGTTATACATATCTTAATACACTCGAATAATTTACCCCTGACACCTTTTAAAAAAAATAAAATAGGCCATACAAGATTTCGGTTTATAGTCAAAAGCCTTCTCAAAGTCTATAAAACCCACATACAACTTGTGATTGAGAAATATCAGACAAAAGTTAATTCCTTTGAAATATTACCAAAATCCATGTGCTTTTAAATTTTGTTTGTTGGTATCGTCCATAAGAGAGAGCGATGTTCGGAATTTGTCTTTTCTCTTGTACAATGCATTTAAATTCAGATATATTGTATTGTCTTCATGATATGATTTAAACATCGATTTCGTTTGATGTGACCATTGATATGTATATATAACAATTTGGTATGGCTGTGATGTGCTTGTATGTTTATGTACACCCCTTCATGAGGGGCTATGGCTTATAATGAATAAAGTATTCGCATTCGCATTCACATTCTCTCTCTCTCTCTCTCTCTCTCTCTCTCTCTCTCTCTCTCTCTCTCTCTCTCTCTCTCTCTCTGTCTCCCCCCCTCTCTCTCTCTGTCTCTCTCTTCCCCTCACCCTGTTCGTCACTGTCACTGTGTGTCTGCATGTCTGTCTGCCCTCTGTCTGTCTGTCTGCCCCCCCCTCCCTCTCTCTCTCTCTGTGCATGCTTGTGTGTGTGTGTGTGTGTGTGTGTGTGTGTGTGTGTGTGTGTGTGTGTGTGTGTATGCGCGCGCGTTTCTGTCCCTTCTCTCACAGTGCGTTCGTCTCATCCCACCAGCCAGTCCACAGCCTCGTCCATCAACCAGCTAGTCCACCAGACAGTCCACCAACCAGTCCACCAACCAGCCAGTCCACCAACTAACCAGTCCATCAGCCAGTCCACCAAATAACCAGTCCATCAGCCAGCACACTCACCGATGATCTCTTTCACCAACGGCATGGTAGTGTAGCCATCAGCTGCTCCATAGTCCGCCATGGTGAACACTGCGTCTTCCTTTGGACTGACAGGGATGGACTCTGTGATGTGGAGAGATACAATGCTTTGCTTTCGATATTCATAAACGTGGAAACGGAAGAAATACATTTCTTGCGTGTACTATGTTTAACAAAAGAGTGTTATTGAGCGCACACACACAGAAATACAGGCGGATAGCCACAAAGAGGAGAGTGAATTGGCACAAACAAACAAACAAACAAAACCAACAGCAAGAAAGATTTCATACCATACTGTTAATGCTTGAGTGGGATCTGCTGTCATGAATTCTTTGTGGAAGGGTGCCAAGCTTAAAACAAGAAAAATGCAGCGGAATTGAAATTTTTTGAAAGAGCGGTAATGGATCGTTGTGTGTCCCTTGGCTTCTTTACGAGGAAGTTTAAAAGACCATGTAAAGCTAACGGGACAATGGTCACTGATGTTTTTGTTGGACACGGTTATATTATACACCAGACCTTTGTTATTTGTGCTCAGCTGCCAATACAGAGAGTCCGTGAGGGTGTGGGTTCGAATCCCGCTCTCGCCCTTTCTCCTAAGTTTGACTGGAAAATCAAACTGAGCGTCTAGTCTTTCGGATGAGACGATAAACCGAGGTCCCGTGTGCAGCACGCACTTGGCGCACTGAAAAAGAACCCATGGCAACGAGAGTGTTGTCTTCTGGCGAAATTACGTAAAATGAAATCCACTTTCATAGGTACACAAATATGTAAGCATGCACTCAAGGCCTGACTAAGCGCGTTGGGTTATGCTGCTGGTCAGGCATCTGCTCAACAGATGTGGTGTAGCGTGTATGGATTTGTCCGAACGCAGTGACGCCTCCTTGAGAAAGTGAAACTGAAACTGAAACTATTTGTGTAAGTATGGTCGAGTAGTGTGGATGACGTCTTCGTGATCCTGGTTGCACTGTTAATGAGTTGATGCAAACCAAAGGGAGTAGTAGTTGAGTCCAATGCGGGATGTGGTTTGAAGAGATCAATGTTGAAATCTCCTTGGGAGAGAGAGAGAGAGAGAGAGAGAGAGAGAGAGAGAGAGAGAGAGAGAGAGAGAGATTCTAAAACTTTATTACTCAAGGATAAAGATTTTAGGCATTGCCTAGTCTTCCAATCTGTCCTTGTGACAACAAAAACAGTAATGATGAGACACAACAATAATAACAATGGTAAATACAACTACTACCACTACCACTACTACTACCACCACCACCACTACTACTACTACTACTACTAATGATAATGATAATACTAATCAATGGACCATCATCATCATAAAAATATAATGAAGGGAACACTGTCACACACTCACACCCACCCACCCACACACATATGCACACACTCATCCCCAAACACACACACCCTTATGTATATACATATTTGCACATATACCCACATGCATGCATATGTCTACATGTACATACAGATATGTATGCATATGCATACATAAACATAATTAGGTATCAAATCATATTGTAGTACATTACAGATCATATTGTAGTACAATAGCAGATATTGAAAAAAGGAAAAGAAAAAAATCAAGAAGTAAAGGGGTTATTAAGACTGTCAAATTAATCACCACACAGAATACAGGAAAGAGGCACGACAGAAATGAAACTATATAAACAGAGCAGAGAAACATAGTTATATAACTGTACATATACAACAGTGATGAGAAATCTGACGCTGATGTGGCAGGCAATAACATCCAATCAATAGTGTGCATGTAATACATGAAAATCACAAAAGGTTGAAAATAAGATGAAACACGTTAGTGTATGTAAAGGAATAGAGACAGCGCATACATTTCACAAAAAGGGAATGATGTTTTTAGGCCGGTTATATTTGGTTTGGGGGTCTATTGTTTGTGGAGCAGAAGTTTTCGTACCCTTGATTTGAAGGACAATAATGAATCGCCTGTCTTGACGAACGTAGGAAGAGAGTTCCAAACAGATGGTCCAGAGAGAGAGAGACAGACAGACAGACAGACAGAGAACGAGGATGCGGCCAAATCAGGTGCCGAAACAACACCACACATACAGGGGAAAAGAAAAAAAAAAAAAAAAAAGTTATCGAGAACAGCACTCACCTACAGCTTGCAAGATGCGATCCTTTATCATTCCAATTTTGACATGGGCCACGGCACCAGCAACGTGACCGTAGATACCTTGGCCGGGTTCCCAAGAACAAAAATGATTTCGTGGCTCCATGATACTCGATTCCACTGTCCTTCCTTTCTACCAGCGGGCTCACTGCAATGATTGATGGGATTCAATGAATAAAATACATTGTGTGTGGTTGAGTGCTGGTGCTCGTTTGTTTGCGTGCGTGCGTGTGTGTGTGTGTGTGTGTGTGTGTGTGTGTGTGTCTGTATGTTTGTGTGTCTATATATATATATATATATATATATATATATATATATGCGCGCGCGCGCGCGCGCACGTGTGTGTGTGTGTGTGTGTGTGTGTGTGTGTGTGTGTGTGTGTGTGTGTGTGTGTGCTTTGCAGGCAACCTTTGTTTAACACCTCGTGGGCATTGAAAAATGTCGGAATAAACACTTTTGTCATGGAGAGACAGACAGACAGACGGACAGACAGAGAGAGAGAGGGAGAGAGATGGTTTGTTTCAAAGCTGTGGATGATTCCCCCAGATACTACACTTTTTTCACTGATCAGCTGCTTTGCGCTGTTCCTTTGAAACGTGAAATAGTTCCATTCACTTACGTGTACAAACCAGAATGTAGCGCCGTTCTGGTGGAACAAGAGGGTCTGTACGGCGATGCTGGATCAAGCCAGCTATATTCTATATTTTTCAATGCATGCACAATTAAGCATATCACCAGCTGTCATTCCACCCCATGATATTAACACATGGTAAGTTAGTTCTTTTGTTCAGAATCTGCTCACAATAGTCATTTCAGCTGGACACCCCCCCCCCCCCTCTTCTTCACTGCCCCCTCCTTGTCCCCTCCCTCCTCGATTTTATATTCAAAAGAGAAAAACAAGAACAACACGGCATTGACTGACTTATTCATCAAATGGATGGTAGGTTTACATAAGAACATGTAGCTCTTGATTAAAATTTAAACCCCAAAACAGTGTAAAACATAAGCAGATATTATACCGGACGTTACAATGAAAATATACTGAACTACATTGAGTGAGGTTTAAACAAAACAACCACCCCCCCACCCCCCCACCCAAAAAAAAAAAAAAAAAGTTTCAACTATTCACAGTCAAGTAATCACAATATGCATGAGAATAATTGCATTACCGTTAATGCAAGCCAGTCTAGAAGGAAACTGTATTTCGCGGCACCCAGTTAGGACGCTGTGTTTGGAATGTGTTAGGTTCCTATTCGTGTAATGTCCGTTTGTTTCGGAAAAGAGCGCACGGTCAATGTTGAACGATTGATGACAACACTGTTTCTAATAGGATCAGTCCTTAGTGCCATCATTTCGTTTATTTATTTATGATCTGTTCATCTAAGATGATGATATTAGACTGAAAATAAATGATATTATTATTATTATTATTTGGATTATTATCATTTCTATCATAATGATGATTGTTATTATTAATTAGAAATCGACATTTCTGTATATTCGAATGAAGGGGGCGGTTGAGGTGGACGGGAGGGGGGGGGGGGCAAGGGGGGAGGGGACTAAGAGAGACACAGAGAGAGACAGAGAGACAGAGAGACAGAGAGAGAGAGACACAAAAAACAAACAACGACAACCGTGGCAACAAAAGTGCTGTCCTCTTGCAAATGTCTGTAGAAGAAACTCACTCTGGTGCGTACACAAATACACATGCATATCACTCAAGGACTGATTTAACGCGTTGGGTTACGCTGCAGAAGCATAGCAGATGTGGTATAGCTGAAATGGATATGTCCGAAAGTAGTAATGCCTCTTTGAGAAACTGAAAAACTGAAACTAAATTTTGCGGTATGGTATGCCATTCTTTGCCGCTTATATCTTAATAACACCCTCTCAACATGTCAGATATGTTCCACCATCGTCTCTTGGTCCAGGAAAGCGTGGAGGTCCCTGTCGGTGGAGCGAGGCTGCCCTGGGGGGTTGCTGCCTGGTCCTGGCTGTTCTCTTATGTTTTGTCCAAAACAGCTGTCGCACGTGGCGCCCATCAGTTTGGAAAAAAAGAACCTTTTTGGAATATATTTCAATGGTCTTGAAAGAAACAATAACAGACGTAATTGTAAGTTTAAGCGTGAACATTTTCTTTTCCTTTTTTATTTATTTATTTTTTTATAATTATATTTTGTCTTTACATTTTGACATGCTTTATATACGCGCGTGTTCATTAATTGCGGATGACCTCGGATGATAATGTTCCCTACATTTGTTCACTGAGTGATGTTTGTTGTAGAAGTGCACCAGATGTACACTACCATATGTTGCTCTAAATGGATTCGGGCGCGTGTGTATGTGCGTGTGCGTGTGCGTGCGCGTGCTTCGTGCTTGTGTCTGTGTCTGTGTGTTTACGTTAAGTTGTTGTTGCTTTTCTCGGATTTTTTTTTTCTTTCTTTTGTGCTTCCCCTGTCTATTATTGTCGCGTCTTCATGACATTACTGGCCTTGAGTGAACAGCCCTGGGGTGTCTGTTATTGCGTTGTCTTTTTGTCCTTAACGTATTTGTTCTGCAGCGAGGATAAATGTGTAGCGAGGATGATGATGGTGATGGTGATGATGATGTGGGATGGTGCTAGTAATTACTATCATTGTTGCTGTTGTTGTTTATGTGATGATGTGAATAAAAGCATATATATACATTAATGGGATCACCCATACTGAATAAACTACGCATGACTAAGCGACAAAAGTATTTCCAGATAAATTGATTCTATTCATGTTTACCACGGGCAGGCTTATGCACGCATACATGCACACACACAGTTACACTTAATGTGTGTGTGCGTGCGTGTGTGCGTGCGTGTGTATGTTTGAGTGTGTGTGTGTGTGTGTGTGTGTGTGTGTGTGTGTGTGTGTGTGTGTGTGTGTGTGTGTGTGTGTGTGTGTGTGTGTGTGTGTGTGTGTGTGTGTGTGTGTGTGCTCGCGCGCCCTTTTGACGTAAAACCAAAACACACGTAAAAGCCAATACATATGAGCCACTACAAATTATAATGACATTACTACTACTACTACTACTACTACTACTACTAGTTATCATCGTCATTGTCATAACACCAAACAACAACAACATGAACAACAACAGCAACAATAATAATGATAATAATAATGAATGCTTGCTGAGCTCTTTCCTCCCTTAAAGGGAACTCACAGCGCTTAAAAAAAAAGCAAAACAAAAGTTTTAAAACACAAAAGCATGAAACAAGTTCAAAGACCATGCGTATTACACTAATTACTTAATTACAAACACGCAAACACACGCACGCACAAACACACACACACACACACACACACACACACACACACACACACACACACACACACACACACACACACACACACACACACATACTGGGCGCCACGTGCGACAGCTGTTTTGGACTAAACCCACGAGAACAGCCATGACCAGGCAGCAACCCCCCAGGGCAGCCTCGCTCCACCGGCAGGGACCTCCACGCTTTCCTAGACCAAGAGACGATTGGTGGAACATATCTGACATATTGAGAGGGTGTTATTAAGATATAAGCGGCAAAGAATAATCCTAGTTAACAGTTCAAAATATGTTGTTTACAGTTAACTTACTGTGTCAATAATAACAGTAGCATAAATTACAAATTAAGTTATGTTACCATGCTCTGTGATATACAAACCATACACAAAAATCACACAACAGATTACATGATCATAAACATTACTTAAACAAACAGAAAGTTAACAAAATCTTAAACTTGCAGTAGTTTACTTTCGCAGTAGCAAAAGCTAGTCGGATCAACTGTGCTGACTGTATTCCAGAATCCGTCATCTGACGCACTCGTGATAGAATCACTTGTGACACTCTCGGTGGTTATTAAGTATTTATTTATAAACTACAGCTTTTCTTTCTATTTATCTTCCAGTTATTATAGTTAATTTAGCTGCTCATATATTATCAATACTATTTATTCACATCATTTTGATAATGTTTTTAACGAACAATATCAAGATAATGCAATGAAACTGCAGATCATTGTCCACAAACATTGACCATTTACGCCCAAGATCTTGAATCAAACGAGTTTCATGTCCTTCTGCTTCAGTCTTTAAATGTCAAAAAGAACAACCTCCCTAGACTGAAGCAGTTCTACTACCCACCAGTCGTTGATCAAGAACGACCTGACGCAAAGATCAACACTGCTATTTATATCCGCATCGGACTATAATTTTGTACCAAATAGTCGCCCGTTCCCAAAAATGTAAAAATATTTCATCATGTGGCAACACTATCTAGTTTTCTGATTCAATTATTGTCAACTGTGTGCATCGGTCTACTTACACAAGTGAGTCAAACATGAACGAAAGCTATCAGGCGCGGTGTGAATGAGTAAAGAGTGTATTTAATAGTTTGAGAGAGAAAAAAAGGGGGGAAATAAAGAAAGAAAAGAACAAAAGAAAACGTGGGAAAAAAGAGGAAGATGGAGGCTCCATAAAAAAAAAGTGGGAAAAAAGAGGAGGAAGAGGCCCCACAAAAACAACAACAACAAAAAAAAAAAAAAAAAAAAAAAAACCCACCTCGAACTCAAACTCGAATATTGTACCCAGTGTGCCTTTCTTTTCACCCTTCTTTTCACGTGCAACGATACCCAGAATGCAATGTAATTAGTGTGCATTCCACCTTTTCACCTGCTTTTATATTATTATTATTATGCCGCACATCGTCAATTGTTGCTGCGTGTGCTTAAGTATATGTCAACAATTTCTACTGTTGTTTTTTTTTTCTTTTATTCTTTTTTTAATTATTTTATTTTTTGTGTTTTTTTATGACCAGCACCATAACCCAACATACTAGTCAGGACTTGAGTGAATATGATTATATTTGTGTAAAGTAAATGAAAAGTTGTATGCCTTTTCTTGAGTTGATTGTACAATTCATATACAAAATAAAACGGTGGTCGACCTAAGAAAGTCCGAAAAAAAAACCCCAAAAAACAAACATCGGTAGGAGTTGATGCAATTTATAATTAAATGATGAAGTATCTACCAGATGAATGGATAACATTCTTCTTAATATATTCAAACGATGTTGGAACACTGATGTTCTCCCTAAAATCTGGAAGGAGTCAATAATAGTAAAACCAAAAACACACATTGGCAGTTACAGACAAATAGCACTCACTTCTCATGTCTGTAAGTTGCTAGAAAAAAATAATGTTAAACAGACTCGTCTACTACTGTGTAAAGAATAATGTCATCCCTGTAAATCAAGCAGGTTTAAAAAAAAAGATCCACAATTGATCATTTAGTGAAATTAACCACTCAGGTCAAGCACCAATTTGCTAGGGGAAAATGTTTGCTTGCAATTTTTTTCGACATCACTAAAGCCTCTGACCAAGTGTGGCATTCACGTCTAATGTTAAAACTGAAGACGATTGGATTATCGGGACATACGTATAACTTTATAAAGGACTTCACAGAAAACAGAAAAATTCAGACTTAAATAGGGAATACGTATTCATCTACACGAACACTGCAGACAGGTATTCCTGAATACTCTGTAATTTTTCCAATATTGTTCAACGTTCTGATGAATGATCTACCAAAAACAAACTAACAAATAATGTTGTAATGGTTCAATACGCTGACGATATATGCATGTGGATGAAAGTTACAATAAAAACGAATACACCTGCCCGATGTATGAATTACACAAAAAAGCTATACCAAAATGAATTAAACACAGTAGGAAATTATATGAGCGAGAATAGTCTGCAAATATCAACCTAAAAAACACACTTGATGCTTTTTAATAATGGATCAAGTCCACCAACATTGCCTTCCTTTAAAAAATATATAAAGTAGTTGAATTCCTTGGAGTGCACCTTTCAACAAGATTAACTTGGAATCATCATAATGATTACATTTTAACAAAGGCCAGGAAAACATCAAACTGTTTGAAAATAGTATGCAAACAACCATGCAGCCAGGACAAATTCACTCTACTACACCTTTGCACATCACTTGTTCGGTCAAAACATATATGCACAAGAAGTATACTTCAGTGTACCGAAATATTTATTGAAACAAATTCAAAGCATAGACTGCAGAGCATATAAACTGGCACTTGGCTTACCAGTCCATTCTTCCAGTAAGAAAACGTACAGTGCAGCGGGAGTATTACCATTAGAGAATCAAAGGGAACTTGCGTGTAGTAAATTTGTCTTGAGAAGTTTAACTAATGAAAATGATTTGGAATCAGAAATAACTTTCAAATCCGACTGCGATTTTCCAGAGAGATCTAGATAGGTATCCTCTCATACCACACTGGGAACATACACGTCAAATATTTTAACAAATTCCGGCGTGAATAAAAACCCACATTTTGCTAAAAGGTCTGTGGTATCACCTACACCTGTATGTGAACTCCAAAGAGCACAATTTGATATCAATCATACTGATCTGACCAAAGATGACAACATAAATTTACTGACATCGCATGTACGACTTCATTTGGAAGCGAAATACCTCAATCATTTAAAGATGACGGTTCTGTTGTAAACAATACAGCTGGTGCTGCTTTCGTTATTCCAGACCTTAACTTTCAGAACTCATTTCATCTGGGAGAGAATAAGTCCATCTTTACAACTGAACTCATAGCAATTCTAATGGCATTAAATTTTATGATATCCTTTCCGAAAACTATATTTCAGATTCTATTTTGTGTAGATTCTAAATCAGTTCTTCACGCTGTTGAACTTCTAAAAGAAATGGTTCGGTATGAACACATTACTGAAATCAACCATTTGATTCACGAACTCTTACTAGGAGGCTCTTACATAACATTTTGCTGGATTCCTTCTCATTGCGGTTTTTACTATAATGGAAAAGTTGACATTTTGGCTTTAAAAAAAAAGAAAAAAAAAGAGCTAGAAGTTCCATGAAGGAGCTGGATTTAAATATTTCGCTTTCACGACAGGAATGTTACACCATGGTAGAAAAAGTCCAATGGTCAAAATTTCAGCTCGAAGAAAAACACACCGGTAACACGGAGTTACATAAAATATACAGAAAATGTATGGTTTCATGGGAAAACATTACCAAAATGATTTTCGTGAGAGGCAAATCATTTCTCTGATCTGCAGATGAAAAATGAATTGTTTTAAGACCAAATAGTAATGTTTCTTGCATCTGTGGTGCTTACATAACAGCCGATCATGTACTAACTTGCGATATGTTAAAGTCTCACATCCCTGAACTGAAATCATCTTCAGTGTTAAAACTCTTCAGCAGTCCATTGCTAATGTATGACTTTTTCAACTCCTTGTCAAATAGTCCATTTGGTTCGCTGTTATAGTTGTTAGATTTTCATTAGAAAGATGTTATAGTATTATGCTTTTTTTTTAAACAAAATTTAAATCAATCATTTTCTATATGTAACACACACACGCGCACACACACACACACACACACACACACACACACACACACACACACACACACACACACACACACACACACACACACACACACACACACACACACACACACACACGCACACTTTCACTTACTCGCATGCACACACAGTAATTTCTCTATAGTTATAGTCAGCAAAGGTGTGATGATTGACAGAATGCTTTTTATTTAACAACATCGAAACGTGGTTGAGTATAAATAATAAACAGGACTGTTCCAAGTACAGATCCTTGTGGAACGCCATATTTAGTTGTTGATGGGAAAGTTCGGTGGCCATTCACCTTGACTGTTTCGGTTCTGTTTCTAAGGTAGAATTAGAAACATGACAGTGCGGAGCCAGAGATGCCAAATAAGTATCTAAGTCTGTTTAGAAAGATATCATGGTCAATGTTATCAAAATCGGCAGAAAAATCAAGCAATGTAACACAATGTTACCATTGTCAGGGGATGTTAAAGTACATAATTCATAATCTTTACAAGTGTAGTTTCAGTGCTATGACGATGTCTGTATGCTGACTGTAAAGGGCTGAGTAAGTTCTTGTGCGTCAAGTGGTCACAGCTGCAAATGAAGGAGACGCTCTAACAACTTAGACAGAAAGGGAAGATTTGAAACAGGACGGTCATTCTTCATATCGTCGAAATCAAGTGGAGGCTTCTTTAGCAAAGGTTTTCCCAGAGGATGCTTGTATGAATCGGGAAAGTTTCCAAACGTTAGAGAGTTATTCATTATTTCAGTAACGAAGGGCAAGAGGATGTCAAGGAAGTCGAGAAACAGATTTGAAGGGAAGGGATCAAGTTCACGTGTAAAGTGGAGAAAAGAGACTTGTGCATTTGACAAGAACTTGAGTCACAGGGGTGAGCTGAGTGAGAGGTCGACCATGGAAACAAGGTTTACTGAAAGGAGGAAACTGAAGTAAAGATGAGTCAAGGTTGTTTCTAATCGTACTGATTTTGTCCTGAAAGTGTTGAAGAAAACGGTTTAGAAATTCAGTCAGTAGAAACATGGTGGGAAGTGGTGATGACCTTTTTAATGCCAAGTAAACGGTTAGCTACTTGAAACAAACGACAACTTGAGAAGCTTTCTTTGACTTTGTTACAATATTATGTTGCCTTAGCATGATGAATAATCTTTATCACGGGTTTTTTTGGCATGGTTACACAACTGTTTGTGAACACATAATCCCGATTTGCACCACAGTCTGTCCATTCTGTGCTTGTGTTGCTTGGCAGCCCGGGCTTCTCAGTAGCTGCACTGTACCAGGGGGTCACACCTGGCTGACCACACTTTGCGTCTGGTGGCCGGTGCGTGGTTGTCCAGTG
>NC_134886.1:40112025-40159525 GCF_041734735.1 Babylonia areolata
GAAGGGCATGGAGAGGTTGCCATTAAACTGCACCGTCTCTTTCATGTTGGATTGGAAGGATTCAATCAAGGTCGTCTCTGCTGACTAGGTCAAAGGCCTTGGTGAGGTCAATGAATGCGACATTCAGGGGCATCCTCTGCTCTCTGCACTTCTCCTGGATTTGGCGAAGGGAGAAGATCATGTCTACCGTGGATCTCTCTGCTCGGAAACCGCACTGTGATTCCGGGTAAACGCGTTCGGCCAGTTTCTGCAGACGAATTAGGAGGACCCGAGCGTAGACTTTACCTACAATGCTGAGAAGTGAGATGCCTCTGTATTTGTTGCAGTCGCTCCTTTCACCCTTGTTTTTGTAGAGGGTGATAATCTTGGCGTCCCTCATGTCCTGCTGTACAGCTCCCTCATTCCAGAACTGACAAAGGACTGTGTGCAGAGGATGCAGAAGAGTAGTCTTGCAGTGTTTAATGAGGTCTGGGGGAATTCCGTCACTGTCAGATGCCTTGCCTGATGTCAGGCTGTTAATGGCCTTGCTGAGTTCGTCCTCGGTTGGCTCTGCGTCAAGTTCTTCCATGACCGACATGTACTTGATGGCATCGAGGGCTGAGTTGGACACCATGTTTTCTGTGGAGTAGAGGTTGGAGTAGTGTTCTGCCCATCTCTCTATCTGCTGGCTAGGATCGTTGAGTACTTCCCCAGTGGAGGATTTGAGGGGGGCATTCTTGCTCTGTATTGGTCCCAGTGCCTTCTTGATACCATCATACATCCCTCGGATGTTGCCTCTTTCAGCAGCATTATATATCTCTTCGCTGAGCTCTGTCCAGTACTCATTTGCACATCGCCTGGCATTAAACTGAACCTTACTCCTGGCGGCTCTGAATATTTGCAGGTTCTTCCCACTGGGTGACCGTTTGCACTCAGTGAGTGCAGTGTGTTTGGCCTCAATACTGGGAGTCATCTCTGATGATTTGGCCTCAAACCAGTCATAGGACTTCGCGGTTTTCTTCTCAAAGGTGGCCATAGCAATGTGGTGCATCGTGTCTTGCAGCGTTTCCCATCTTTCTGTGGCAGAGCCTCTGGGCTGCAATGCATCGAATTCTCTCTCAAAGGCCTCTGTGAACTGTTCTACAAGGTCTGGCTGAGACATCTTGCTGACGGCAATGCGAGAGTTCCCTTGTTTCTTTGAGCAGTGGAACTGTTTTGGTTGCAGTCTGATCTTGCAGCATACCAGAGAGTGGTCCGTGTCTCAGTCTGCGCTGTGGTAAGAGCGAGTGTGGAGAAGGTTTTTGATGGCAGCTCGTCTTACTAGGATCAGATCCAGTTGGTGCCAATGTTTTGAGCGCGAGTGCCTCCAGGAGACTTTGTGTTGGGGCTTCGTCTTGAAGAAGGAGTTGGCGATGCACAGTTCATGGCAGATACAAAACTCAAGTAGTCTCTGTCCATTCTCATTCATTTTCCCCACTCCAAAGGAACCGAGACAGGAAGGTTGTCTGCACCCACTCTGGCATTGAAGTCGCCCAGGAGAACAAGTTGTTCTGTCCTGGGGATGTTCCTTATGGCTGATGCTAGATTTTCGTAGAACTCATCCTTGGCGTCTGGAGAGGCGGACAGTGTTGGAGCATGTGCGCTGACGAGAGTGACATAGTCTTCGGAGGTGTTGAGGCGGAGAGTCAATAGACGTTCTGAACCGCTGTTCCCTGGCTCAGCAGGCTGTTCCTGACTGCAAAGCCTACTCCGTACTCTCTTGGGGCATCAGAGCTCTTTCCTTGCCAGAAGAAGGTGTAGTCCCTCTCCTTTAGTGTTCCTGAGTCAGCCATCCGTGTATCCTGCAGAGAGGCAATGTCCACATTTAGTCTCTTCAGCTCGCTGTTTATGACGGCCGTCTTTCTGGCGTCGCTGATGTCTTGCAGATCTTGGGAGAGCCCAGGCATCATTGTCCGGACATTCCAACAGGCCTTTTAATTTTTGATCCGTTTCTTGAAGTTTTCGTTTTGCCTGGTGCGGAAATTAACGACCTGCTTGTCGGATATTCTCCTAATCTTCATACACCCATAGAAGAAGGCAGGTCCTGGCGGGACAGCACCTAACTGGCTGGGGGCTGCCCAGCTTGGGCACGCGGTAGCTGTCCAGTGGGACGCGAGGGTTCCTCCCACCGTCAGAAGCAACCCCTGGCGTCGGCTCTACGCCAATTGAGCGCTAACTTATAACCGGTAACTGTTGCTTCACGTGTTGTTCCGACACTAGTGCTAGTAGCGAAGCTGGAGTGTCCTCTCCAGGTTTTAGGTGCAAGGTGCAAGGTGTTTGTGGATGGATGGACGGATATAAGCCTGGGCAATGTAATATGGAAGACAGGCTGTTGCCCATGCAGCTTGTTCCCCCCTCTCCACCTCGCTGACAGATCCAAAGGAACAGCAAGGCTGTTACGTTTTGGTGCCAATGCGGCCGCAGGAGCTGCCGGAAAGTGACAAAGTTTGCCATTCCACCGCCTTAGGGGCCCCACACCGGATTTTCTGTCAGGGTTTACTCCCTTAGCTAGGTGGCCGCAGGTAGCTCTCCAGAGCTGGCGCCCTTTGATGGGTCATTTAATTCCACCAGGGTGTCTAGCCACCCTCCTCACCATCCTCCTGAGAGGACTGGTGGGGGTGCTGGTTTAATCGCCAGCAATTCGACCCTGTGACAGGTAGTACTGGGATCCAGGTTACCAGTAGCAGATATATCTATCTGACCTGACCATAACACACACACACACACACACACACACACACACACACACACACACATATATATATATATATATATATATATATATATATATATATATATATATATATATACATATGTATGGGTCAGGCCAGGGCATAGCCTTTGCTACTGGTACCATGTAACCCAGTACTACCTGCCGCATGTGAAGTCACCCAACGACGGACCAGGCAGAGAAGGAAACCTTTCCCAACGGCTGTGAAGGCGGAAGAGGATGACCAAAGGGCATGGGGAGCTCTTATCCTTGGCTGGAAGTCCTCCTAGGAGACGGAGCTCCGAAGAAAAAACCTGCACCTGCCGAGGCCGTCCTACACGTGGTAATATCTGCACCTATGGGAATGTGAACGTCGGTAGGCGAGAGAGTAGGGAAGGGACTGCACAACTCCTCCTCACTAAAAACAAATGTCACCTGTGCTGGTCAGGCAACCAGGCTAATGTCGGAACGACGAGCTAGCCCTTCAACGCCCAGCTTTCCCAAGCTCTGTGGCGATGGAGAAGTGGTAATGGGGACAGGCCGAGGATGCTGCTGGCAGTTCCTGGTCACGACTCTGCACGCAGGCGGCTGTGGGGTGATGGTCGTCCGCCGTAGACTGGGGCAGATGCGACGCCCGTATCCTCACACAGTGTCAGAGCAGCCCTTTTTAAGGGCTGCACTGCTCTCTCCACCTGGGGAAGGGGAGATAAAAGGATCCCTAAAGAAAGCCTGCTTCGCCTAGTGCCTAGTTGGAAACCGCACCTACTTGGACATCCAACACTAGCGGTCGAAAACAACAGTAGAAAAGAACCAGGAGTCAAGCCTTGACTCTGGGTGCTTGGAATGTTCGCACCCTTTTAGACAGAGACGACAGACCAGAAAGGCACACAGCGCTCATTGCTTGAATGCTTGATCGCTACCAGGTGGACATAGCAGCCCTGAGTGAAACCAGGTTTGCGGGTGAAACCCAGCTGGAGGAAGTTGGAGGGGGCTCCACCTTCTACTGCACTGGGAAGCCAGATGGCACCCCAAGCTGTCCAAGGATCGCTTATCCACAGTCATCAGCTGCTATGCCCCGACGATGACCAATCCTGATGACATCAAAGAAGCTTTCTACGAGGAGCTCAGCCGCACCATTTCAGCGGTAGACAGAAAGGACAGGCTCATCATCCTTGGGGATTTCAATGCCCGCGTCGGCGTGGACTTCTCGTGGCCAAAAGTCCTAGGACAGCACGGCACTGGCAAGTGCAACTTCAACGGACTGCTTTTGCTCTCGCTCTGCGTGCAGCATGGACTGGCCATCACCAACACCCTCTTCCAACAAACGGACAAGTACAAGAACACATGGATGCACCCCCGCTCCAAGCAATGGAACAAGCTGGACTATGTGATTGTCCAGCAGAATGACAGAGGTGATGTTTCCATTACACACTGCATGAGAGGAGCAGTCTGTTGGTCGGACCATCGCCTTGTACGCAGCAAGATGAACATCAGACTTGCACGCAAATCCAACCAGCCAGGCAGAAATCACCTAGGAAGCTGAAATTCCACCGCTTCCCTATCACCAAGGACGTGCTGCAGCAGCAAATCCAAGCAGCTCTCCAAGAAATTCCTGCATCGACTGATGTAGAAGAGGTATGCAGCATCTTCAGAGATGCTGTGTACACAGAAGCAGCTGACACACTCGGCTTTGTACAGAGGAGCCACAAAGACTGGTTTGACGAGAACGACTCTGGAATCTCCAAGCTCCTGAACACATTGCATATACGGCATCAGGACCACATTTTCGATAAAGACTGCCAGAGGAAGGAGAACCAGTTCTTGCAAACCAAGCAACTCGTACAGAAGAGGCTGCGTGAGATGAAGAACACCTGGTGGGAGAGAAAGTCCGAAGATCTTCAGTCCGCTGCTGATGCTCACGACATGAAGACCTTCCGTGATGGTCTCCGAGCTGTGTATGGGCCGAGAGTCATAGAATCAACCCCTGTCCGAGCCTTGGACCAGACCACCCTCCTGACAGACAAGAAAGACATCCTTGCCCTCTGGGCAGAGCACTTCAACACCCTCCTCAACAGGGACTCGTCCGTATCTGACGAGATAATTGCAGCCCTATCACAGTTACCAGTCAATGACTCGCTAGCTGCCCCTCCCACCAAGGCTGAGACCAGGAAGGCCCTGAAGCTGACAGCGTCAGGAAAAGCACCAGCAGCGGATGGAATCCAGGCTGACATCTACAAGTATGGAGGCGAGGTGCTGACAGACAAGCTGGCCGCCCTGTTCCAGTCTATCTGGGAGAGAGGGGAGGTCCCCCAGGATTTCAAGGATGCTTCAATTGTCCAAATTTACAAACGGAAGGGAGACAAAACATCCTGCGATAACCACCGTGGAATCTCTCTCCTCTGCATCGCCGGCAAGATCTTCGCCCGCATCATACTGAACAGACTGGTCGACCATGTCTTCAACACAGTCATCCCTGAAGCACAGTGCGGCTTCGGCTCAGGCAGGGGAACATGTGACATGGTCTTTGCCGTATGCCAGATGCAAGAGAAGTGCCGTGAGCAGAACAAGGAGCTCTACATGGTCTTTGTAGACCTGACTAAGGCCTTCGACACGGTGAATCGCCGTGGTCTGTGGAAGATCCTCCTAAAGTTCGGCTGCCCAGAGAGCCTAATCCAGCTGATTGCGTCATTCCACGATGGCATGCAGGCTAGAGTACAGGAAAATAATGACATGTCGGATCCGTTCCTTGTGGTAAATGGAGTTAAGCAGGGCTGCGTCCTGGTACCCACACTGTTCTCCATTCTCTTCTCTGCCATGCTGATTGACGTCTTCCAAGACTGTGACCGGGGCATCTACATTCAGTTTCACACAGATGGCAAACTTTTCAACTTGCGGCGACTCCACGCCAGGTCCAGGGTGTTTGAGGCACTGTTGAGAGAGTTCTTCTTCGCTGATGACTGTGTTCTTGCTGCACACACCCATGAGGACATGCAGGTCATTATGGATAGGTTCTCAACCTCCTGCGGGCGCTTTGGACTGACCATCAGCCTCAGCAAGACCGAGTCCATGTACCAACCAGCTAGCTCACAGAACGCCAGTGCCTCCCCCTACCTCCCCACCTGCAATCAAGATCGATGACACAGAGATCAAGTCAGTCGACAAGTTTTGCTACCTGGGCAGCACCCTATGCAGCAACGGAGCCCTTGATGCAGAAGTGACGCTGCGCATCGCCAAGGCCAGCTCCGCCTTTGGCAGACTCAACAACAGGCTGTGGAACAACAAAGCCATCAGGCTCAGCACCAAAATCAAAACCTACAGAGCTGTTGCGCTGACCACCTTGTTGTACTGCTGTGAAACGTGGACGATGTATCGCCGTCACATTCAACAACTTGAGCAGTTTCACCAGAGATGCCTACGAAAGATCCTCGGCATAAAGTGGCAAGACAGGGTCTCCAACCTCCAGGTCCTAGAGAGGAGCGGCCTGCCCAGCATCGAAAGCCTGCTGATCCAGTGCCAGCTACGCTGGACAGGACACGTTGTCCGCATGACAGACAGCAGGATCCCGAAGATGCTCTTGTATGGCCAGCTGAAGGAAAGCCACAGCGAACTTGGAAGACCCTGCAAGCGCTTCAAGGAACCTTGAAGACAAACCTCAAAGCCTGTGACACAGACTTCGCTTCCTGGGAAACTGATGCCCTTGACCGCTCTCGCTTGAGGATGCTGTGCTCTAGTGGCATAAAGATGTTTGAAAACAAGAGAACTCTGGCCATTAAGGAGAAGCGTGAGCGAAGGAAGCAGGGCTCAACCCCTGGAGACGTTTTCACTTGCAACACCTGTGGGAAGTGCTTCGCATCCAGAATCGGCCTCTTCTCCCATATGAGGACACACACCGACAGATAAGTCTGCCTGCCTACTCATCCGTCGGTCCGACGGGAGACTCCAACAATATATATATATATATATATATATATATATATATATATATATATATATATATATATATATATGTGTGTGTGTGTGTGTGTGTGTGTGCGTGCGTGCGTGCGTGCGTGCGTGTGCACACACACACACAGACAGAAAGAGAGAGAGAGATGTAATCGAAAATTCAGCTGGCTACGATGACTGCTACAGCTTAAGTTCACAGCAAACACTGCTGCAGTTGACACCTTAAAACGAACTGATACATGTGTCAATCCATTCAAACTTTGACTGAAAGCCCCTTCTAAACAAATGCCCAAAAGTTCATGAGAATGAACTCTATGTATCATTCACTGCCAGATTATGTCTGTTGTGCTGACACACCACACACACACACACACACACACACACACACACACACACACACGGACATACAAACACAAACACACATCTCTCTCTCTCTCTCTCTCTCTCTCTCTCTCTCTCTCTCTCTCTTTATATATATATATATATATATATATATATATATATATATATATATATGTGAAAGCTTATTTAAAACATCGCAGTCCGTCAATGAAGCAGAGTGTTCACACAGAAATCTGTTCATCTCCGCTCACTAATCTGGTGTTGGGCCACTATGAAATGTTCAAGAATATTCTAGGGATGATGCATTCTTTGTTCTCTGCGATACTGATTGGCAAAGGCATAGCAGTGAAGTGTATTTCGTTAAAGGTTAGGCATTATGCATCCCTCTTTCAGGAAATTTAAATGTTGAACACAGGCCATACTTAGGTGTGTTGATGTTTGGGGCAAGCAGATAACTTGTGTAGGTCCATTAGCTGGTGGCACCACTTAATGGTCAAGCCATGCTAGATCTTCCAGATGATGTTTGGGGCAAACAGATAACCTGTATAGGTCCATTTGCTAGTAGCACCACTTAATGGTCAAGCCTTGCTAGATGCACCACTCATTGACCCTAGCATTGACTTACTATTTGAGCTTTCAGGTTGCCAATATTTAATATAAAAGACATTTATTTTATAATATTGTGTATTATTCATGTATCATTTCATATGCTGTTATCATTACTGCTACAATGTTACTCCGACTCTCAGTACTATCAACCTCAGTTACAGTATGCTTTGTCCTCTGTAATCAGTCTGTGTGCACTATTCTGTTGTGGTGATAAGATGATATTGGATTAATCAGTTGCTGATTAGCATCACCTGATATGCATAATAGTTTGCATATTGTAATCCAGCTATTATGCTTTTACCTATACAGTTTACTCCGGAAAAGTGCTTCATTATATCTGATTCATTTGAGTCACTTTGACATAGTATAAAGCACTGTAATTTTTCTATATTTTTTCTTCTCGTAATATTGTAATAAAACAATAGCAAACACTTTTGTTACTGGCCTTTATATGTCTCTGGCCTGTGCGAGGATATTTCCATCCTTTCATTTTCTATCCCTTTAATTAATTCTTTAAATTTCTTTTATCTGCCAACCCCGTAGCCACAGTCGGCCACAAAACTGACGTCGCTGACAGGATTAATCCCAGGATAATTTAGGGATATTCTTTAATTGTTGAATTCTGAATCTTTTATCCAAATGAAGCTCCCAGCAAATAACCCCCTTTACCACTCAACCATTTACTTTTGAAGCTTGAGACCAGGGATACTGTTTTAAATGTTCTAACTCTTTGATCCTTTCATCCCAGCAATAGTTTGTTCTTTTTGATCAAATTATTATACTATGTCAGCGGATACAACACAAACTGTGACCTTTTTTTATAAAAAAAAAAGGAGAAAGAAAATGAATTGTAACATGCTCTGTGGTATGGGTTCAAACTTTTCAAATGTCATCTGTCAAGAGTGGCTGGACTATTAATCATTCAGTGAATCAGGACTCATTCGGGACTCGAGGCTAGAAAGTTTTCCAACATATTATTTTAATGTATTGAGGAGAATGCTGATCCATTTATTGGATATATGCTTGATCGTTTCGTTTGAACTGAATGAGTTCCAACCGGTTTCCTTGTTTGGCATGGGAAACATAGCATTTGTACATGTTATGTTCCCTCTAATCTACTTAACAATAAAACAATTCAACAAATGCTTCACATCTTTCTTCCGAAGAAGTGGATTTATTGCTTTGTAATGAAATCGCTTAGTCTGGCAATTTCATTTGACTATTAGCAATGTTTGCATATTTCCACACGTTTTCAGTTCATTCATCGTTGATTTTTTTTAACCATGCCAAATGTGTTTTTGTTTAGCTTCCTCTCTTATTATTAGGCGGAAAATGGGGACCCTCGCGACGCATTTTCACATTTGTCTTTTCTGATGATAAATTATTGTAACTGCACAGATAAAATTGCTTTCAAAGAAAATCACAATCCGTCTTCAGAGTACCCCACCGCAAGTGTCGCGATCTGCCCAAGCATGGGATAAATCCATGCAAACTGTGTGTGTGTGTGTGTGTGTGTGTGTGTGTGTGTGTGTGTGTGTGTGTGCGAGCGCGTTTGTGTGTGTGTGTGTGTGTGTGTGTGTGTCTGTGTGTGTGTTTAGATAATGTAATACGCGTAGTCTTTGAATGTGTTATCTGCTTTTGTGCATCAAACCATTATTTTTCTTCTGTCTTTTGTAAGATATTGCGTGTTGTGTGTGTTTAATGTTTATTGTAAAGCGTTTTGAGTTCCCTTTAAGGGAGGAAAGCGCTCAGCAGTATCCATTATTATTATTATTATTATTGGCTGATGAATAATCGCACTTTATTGTCTGCTGGAAAGTTGCAGTCCATACAAACATTGCAAACTTGCTTCTGAAAGCGAATTACGATACACACAAAATAAATTATTATACAAACAATGAGAAACAATTGTAATTAAAAGAATAGGAAATTGTGTAATGTTCATTCTTGGTTGTAAGCATATTACATTTACACACGCGCTGGCTCGCACACAGACATTGAAACGCACACATAGGATCCCAGTATAATTAACCATAATGATGATACCCTTCGTCATAGACGCACGATGTTCGTGAAAATCAGTTGATCTAAACATGCATGGATTGTGAAAGAAAAAAGATGCATAATGCTGTCGTTAACAGAGACACTGATATAAAATGTCGCTCAACATTCACCGTGTGTTTCTTTGCCAATCAGAAGGACACTTCAGGAACAGGAACTCAATAAGTCAAAAGGACAGTGTCCTAACTGGATGCTACAAAACAGCGTTTTCTTCTAGACTTGCTTGCATTAATGGTGATGTAATTACCCTCACGTATATCAGATAACAATCAATAATAATAACAATCATCATTATGATGATAGAAATGATAATAATCCAAATTACCCTTACGTATCTCAAATAATAAGCAATAATAATAACAATCATCATCATGATGATAGAAATGATAATAATCCAAACAATGATAATAATAATCGTAATAATATCATTCATTTTCAGTCTAATATCATCATCTTAGATGAACAGAATATAAATAAATAAACGAAAACGTATATAAAAATTACGTGAATATGGACAAATGAAACCATTTTTATCTCATTAAGTATAGTTCTGTATTTTTCGATTGTAATCAGCTTGTGCTTAATACACAGTAAAGAGTGATAACTCTCTCTATATACACAAGGTACACAACTTCAAGTCTATGTTGTTCATGCTACTGATTCAGATATCACACAGGTAAAGAAAAGGTACACTGGAAGAAACCCATGTACTTCCTCAAAAAGGATGCTCCGTATTGTCCGTATCTGTTTAGCATGTTCATGATTAAAAGGCTATACCAGTCTTGAATAAATGGCTAACTAGTGTTTACACCTTTCTTCTGTCATTGCTGCTGGGTGCACATGTCAAATGATCGGTGTAATGACGAGCTTGGAGCTTTTTACCCTCATTTGCCCAGTTTCTCCCAACCCTCCATTCATCCACATCTCCCACCCCTTCTAACCGATAATACTCAGATGTATTCATAAATACTTTAACAAAATGTCTTCAATCACCGATATGTGTGACGGGACATTAAACAAAATTCCTCCTCCTCCTCGGAGCTTCCGTTTTAACCCTTTCACCGCCAAGCTCGCATTTATGCACAGGCATGGTAGAGGACCCATGTCACTGAAAGGTGACCATTCATTGGTCTGTTATCCATGAACCTACTGCTCTTAATGTTCGGTGGTAGGATAGGCTATATTTTCTATACATCGCAGGGGGAATCGCCAGCTATTCTTAACCACTGTCTTTTCTGTTTTTTATACCAAAAGGGAATTTTGTACTCTAAATTGACTGGCGGTGAAAGGGTTAACGAAGTTTCTGGGTTTGTTCCAGTGTATCTGTCATTTCCGTGTGTGTTAGCTGAATCGGTAGAATAAGCAGCACTGACTTAAAATCGTTTACTTTGTGTTCGGGGAGAGTTACGACTCTATATTGTTGGTTGATCATTTACTTTCCTAACCTAATTCTTTTTCATGTGTTTAAAAGAATGAATGAGTGAATGAATGAATCTCTATTTTCCAACGGTGAAGATATTAGCACTTTGGCCGACTTACACATCTGCCGTTGTTCTAAGAGACAAACAAACACATACGCATATAAATGTTTTATACTAAATACATGTATAACGTACAAGCAGAACACAGCGTGACACTGAGAGACACATCTGTATGAAACGGAAGCGAGTAACACACTACACACACATATACACACACAAGTAATTATAAAAGTTAAAACACAGATGTGAGAGACATAAAAGATAGCAAATAAGGAGACGGGTAACTGGGATATGGACAGATGGGCACATTATGTGGGGGAAGGGAGAGAGAGACAGAGACAGAGAGACAGAGACAGAGAGAGACAGAGAGAGAGATGCAATGATATGTCAGTATAAAATCAGTAAGAAAAAAGAAAAGAAAAAATGATTTGGGTGAGGATGGTTCACAATTTGAGTATATAGAAAGAATATGGTACATAGAATCTCTGAAAGAGTTCAGAGTAGAATGACCTTTGAGCCCGGTTTTGGCTTTTTTGTTTATTTCTCCAGTTTAGTTGTAAATTCAGGGGTGGGCGGGTGGGCGGGCGGAGAAGAGGTACCGTCTGCATGTGTTGACTTCGTGTGATGAAGTGACAGCTGGTTTTATGCTGAGGTGTGAATGCCCGAATGTTGCGGTACAAAATGTCACAACATTACAATTCGTTACATTTGTGACATTTTGTTCCACTTTGTCGTATGTTGATGTCAGCTGCGGTACAATTTGTCATCCATTAATCGACCGTTTTCTGTCGGGTCTGACTGTTCAATTGTGTAAGGTACAGTTGAAAAGGTGAGTAAACAATGACCACTACCCTGCAGGCACATATGGTCTAGCGGTTAGGATGTTTGCTTGGGGAGTGGAAGCTCCTGAGTTTGATCCCCGGTCGAGAAAAACAACAACAAACAAGCCAATGACTTCAAGACTGGTATCCTTGCACAGGCCAGTGATCACTTTGTTGTAAACTTGCAGATTTTGACAATTTGACAACTTCTTTAAGTCTACTTAATAATTATGTCTGTTAATTGCACAATGAGTTAGAAATGACGTAGTTTGCAGATTTTGACTATTTAACAGCTCATTAGTCTCCTGAATACTTCTGTACCTTGTATAATGCAGATGACCAGTGGTTGGTGACAATTACCAGTCGTCAGTTTGACCGGAAATGTCAGATATTGATTGCTAACACCTTAGAGATTTTCTGTACCTTGTATAATGCAGATGACCAGTGGTCAGTGCCCTGCATCACACAAGGTACAGATATTCTCTTGAGACAAGTAAAGTAGTCAAAACCTTTAGTTTACGTCCAAATGATCTCTGGCCTAAGCTAGGATACTAGTTTTAATGTTTTTGGTTTAACTCATCTTGGGATCGATCTCAGGAGCTTCCACTCCCCAGACTGACATCTTAACCACAAGGCCATATGTGTCTGTGTGGTAGTGGTCATTGTTTACTCACCTTTCAACTGTACTTTACACAGCTAACGAGTCTGACCCAACGGAAAACGGTGTATTCATATGTGACAAATAGAATAGAATAGAATATGTCCGGGGGTCACAAGGAATATTGGGGAGGGGATTGTACATAACGATGTACGAACACAAATCGAAAATCATACACAAACACATATACAGTAGAAATTAGGATACATACAAGTGCATAAATATAAAAACTTGTGCATACTCATACATGCACTCACTGCACACACACACACACACACACACACACACACACACACACACACACACACACACACACACACACACACACACACACACACACACACACACACACACACACACACACACACACACACACACACACACCTTTGAACAGAAGCCGCACATTACATGTGAATGGGGCTGATGACTAGATCTTCAGGTAGATGGTTGTTGATTGCACAATTCTAGTTATCAGACTGGATTTGTTCGAGAGACAGGGCATTGACTGCTTTTGGGAAAAAGCTGTTGGCGAAGCGATTGGTTTTCGTCCTTATACTTCTGTACCGTCGACCAGAGGGGAGCAACTCGAAAATCCCAAAAGCTGGATGTGACTCATACTGGCTGATTGATTTTGCTTCTTCTTTTTTTTTAGTAGCCGCTTATATGTCTTCTAGAGAACGTAGATCAGCCCCGGTGATCTTGGTGGCAGTTTTTACGATTCTGTTCAGGGCTGCGACTTCTGCCTTGGAAATGTTTCCGTACCAAACAGTAGTAGCGAAGGTTAACACGCTTTCAATGATGCTCGGTAGAAATCAACCATGGTTTCTTTTCTAATTCCGAACTTTTTGAGGCGCCGAAGAAAGTACAGGCGCTGTTGTGCTTTCTTAACATTTTTTTCCCGTATTTTTCTCCTATTTCAAATCGTTGGAAATGATCAGTCCGAGAAATTTAAATTCGCTGATGATCTCTACTTGCTTGTCTTCAATGACAAGTGGTGAGGGGTCAGATCTGGTCTTCCTGAAATCTAAAATTAATTCTTTTGTTTTTGATACGTTGAGTTCTAAGTTGTTTTGATCACACCAGCTCACAAGTTCTAGTACTGCAGAATTGTACTACAAATTGTACCGCAGTTGACACAAATATACAACAATGTGTATCAAAATGTCACAATTGTGATAAACTGTAATACTGAAACATTTTTTGTACCGCGCACATGGGTACAAAATGTCGTCCGTTGTGACATTTTATACCGCTAACATGGTTTTTTTAAAAGTCTCAATTGTGGCATTTTGTACCGTTGTGACATTGTGTACCGTTGTGACATTTTGTACCGCAGCACGCGCACACCATAAGAAGCTGGCGTCGTCATACAGACCCGCTCTTTCCACCAGAACGCGCAACACTGGTTTGTACACGTAAGTATATCAGAATGCCATTATTTTCAGCGAAAAAAGCCATTTGATATTGTGTTAAGTTTTAGATTACAGTTACTGTCACACGATCTTCAAGTCAACATTCAGAGACTCTCTCTCTGTCAGTCTCTCTCTGTCTGTCTCTCTGTCTCTGTCTGTCTGTCTCTCTGTCTCTGTCTTTGTCTGTCTCTCTGTCTGTCTCTGTCTCTGTCTGTCTGTCTGTCTGTCTCTGTCTGTCTGTCTGTCTCTCTCTCTCTCTCTCTCTCTCTCTCTCTCACATTTCTTATTATTTAACATGACGTTGATAAACAATATATATATAATGTGGAGGCTTATATAGCACGGTTCCCTGTTTTTCAGAGCAGCCGCGGTTTACAGCAAAAGCAGATATGTGTAACATTGTGAAGATATAATGATAAAAATAAGATGAAACGATTCACCACCGACTTATCATTCACAGCACAAAAAAGGTACATCACACACACACACACACACACACACACACACACACACACACACACACACACACGCGCGCGCGCGCGAGCGTGTATGTTGACATGTATTTTATGCGTCGAATTCCACCAATTATTGCAGTGAACTTACTGGTCAAAAGGAAAGAAAGTGCTAATCTTACGGGAGCATCATGGAGACATGTTTTTCTTCTTGGGAACCCAGTCAAGGCGCCTATGGTCACAGTTGGGGTGTTTTGGCACATGCCAAAATTGATGTGATAAAGAATCGCATTCTGAACGCTTTGGGTGAGTGCTGTTCACAGTAATAATTATATGTTTGCCTGTTTGTGGGCTGTTGTTTTGGCACCTGATTTACTGTCACCTCATTCTTCAATTGTGGCAGGTCCACTTCCTTTGCGTTAGCTGTGCTTGACTATATGTGTATACATATGCATGTGTACATAACTACATGCATGTATATGAATGTGTATTGTGTGTGTGTGTGTGCGTGTGTTTATGTAAGTTTGTGCCTGCCTATGTGTGCGTATGTGTTAGGGTAGCTGTTAGATACACATGTATGTTAAAATGTATGTATGCAGCGTGTGTGTGTGTGTGTGTGTGTGTGTGTGTGTGTGTGTGTGTGTGTGTAACATAGATATGATGTATTATGTTAACAAAAGCGTTTTTGTAAAGCACCTAGAGCAGATTTCTGGATAGTGTGCTATATAAGTATCCATTATCATTATTATTATTATGATTATTATGATTATTATTATTAGTGTGTGATTCTGTTTATGTACAGGAGGAATCTTGTTTAATGACCCGTCACACATATCGGTGATTGAAGACCTTTTGTTGGAGTATTAATATATACATTTTAGTAGTATCGTTTAGTAGAGGAGGGGAGTGGGTGAATGTTGAGTTGGGGGGGGGGGGGGGGGACGGGGTAAATGAGGGGTGAAATTTGAAACAAATATCTAACTACAATTACAGAAAATTAATTAATGCACTTCGTGAAATAGAATTCGTTCATTTATCACACGAAACAACTGATAATGAATACAAAAACTCAAAAACACAATCGTTTTCAGTTACTTGTGGTGACAAACTTTCGTGCAAGTAAGGCTTCATTAATTCACAGTCAAAAAATTATGCTTAATTGTCACATTTCCGAAGCATACGCACTTGACTTAAAAGCAATATCTAGTCCGTAATGAATTAGACAATAGTCTGAAAATTAAACTTAGAATTGGTTTACGAATCGGACCAAACTCTGAGAGGATCCACTGACGAGGTTTTATAGTTGAATGAAAGCACCCGTAAAAGTCTGTTCCTAGTATATTACTTATTTCCTTGTGTGACGACTAGCTATATATTTTAATACTACCTGTATAATTCTTTGCTCCCGTTTTTGCTGCTCAGTCTGCTTGGTCGTGATACAGGAATCCAGTATGTGATGGTTTCCAATAGAATATATTTAACTGACTGTCGAGTTATATTTATCTGCTCTCTGTCTCCGTCTCTGTCTCTGTCTCTCTCTCTCTCAAATTATCACAATGACAATACAAAATTTTGTCGTTGCTCCTGTTCATAATTATGGGGCTATGACCTTAACTCATCGTGAATCTCTCTACTTTATTTACGCTTCATTTTCTCAACGAACAATACGGAACAGTATTCACCATGTGGGCGAGGTTACAAACATGGGCAAGAAAACAACGAAGCATTTCGACCCAGGTTCCTCTTGAGATAAACCACCAGAACACACCAATAAAGACGAACATACAGTCACATTTTTATCAGGTCACTCTCTCTCCAAATTGTACGTCTGTCCATCTGTACACGTGCGCTCACTGGCACCTTTTTGTTTCGTATATTTGTGTATATATATATATATATATATATGTGTGTGTGTGTGTGTGTGTGTGTGTGTGTGTGTGTGTGTGTGTGTGTGTACATATATATATAGAGAGAGAGAGAGAGAGAGAGAGAGAGAGTATACCCACATTTTAACCGTCTGTGCAAGAAAATTATTTCTTCCGTTTTCACGTTTATGAATATCAAAAACAAAGGATCACATCGTATCTCTTCGTATCACAGATTCCATCCCTGTCAGTCCAAAGGAAGACGCAGTGTTCACCATGGCGGACTATGGAACAGCTGATGGCTATGCTACCATGCCGTTGATGAAAGAGATCATTAGTGAGTTGGATGGCTGGTGGGATGGCTGGTGGACTGGTTGGTGGGTTGGTTCATAGACTGGTTGGTGGACTGGTTGGTGGACTAATCTATGGATAGATTGATGGACTGGCTGATTGGCTGGCTGGTTGGAGTCACTAGTAAACCTGTTGGTACAATAGTAAGTGGACCGGTTGGTGGACATTTTGGTGGACTATCAGGTAGACTGGTGGGTCGGTGGACTACTTGGTGGACGCAGGAAGTTTAATGCAAAGGCCACTAGCCTGTCCACAGGAGTACACGTACACATAAAGGTAGCGATTTGAAAAAAAAAAAAAAAAAAACTCAGGAAAAACCAGATTCAACAGAACTAAAAGAAAAAAAAAAGAAAAAAAAAGAAAAAAAAGAATAAGTATTTGCTCTGCCGCGCACTTTGATTTTAACATTAAAATTTAAACTTCACATCAGTTCCTCTGGAGCGGAAACCATAGTAAAGAAAAACAAAAACAACGTGGCAACATCTCTTGTTTCACATCTATCTTTATTTTGTAACAAAAAGTGAATCGACGGAGTGTTACTATATTCATAATGTTTGAATATAATATATATTTTCTCACAGTTTAGCATATACAGGAAATTTAGTAAGAAAATGTACTTGTTTCCAGGGCTTGACAAAAGGGACAGTTTTTTGGTTCTGATATATCGCTATATCTTTTAAGATCGTTAACGCCGAGAAGAAACTTCACCAGAGCCACTGTAAAATTCAACTATTGTAATATCCCGAAGGTATTTTTCTGGCTGTGATAAAGATTGGAATTTGCGGTATTCATTAAAACGATCACTGTATTCCAATTTTCCGTTCCAGACTTGTTTAAAGCAGTCGACCATTCTCTGTGAGAACAATTTTAAGAACTTGTTTTTCATCTTCCACCCATCCATACATCCATACTTCCGAAAATCCAAATGAATCTAAACAATATTATACCTGAAACGTCCTGTTTAGAGACTGTCTTTTTTTGTTCGTATTTCTTCTGCATGCTTGGTTTGGTAGTCTAAACGGTGTCATTTCTTTTGGTGATTTAAACCAGTATCTCACAGCACTTAAACAACTGTCAGTGAAAAAACGCATATATGCCCATCTCTCCATACGAGAGGGAGAGAGAGAGAGAATCAGACCGATATCTATCCATTTACCTATCTATCTCTCTATTTTTTTGTTTGTTTGTTTTTTGTTTTGTGCGCATAGAGTTGACTTCATCAAGATTTTGCGCGTTATAAATATTATTATTAGTTGTAGTAGTAGTATTTTTATGTATGTATCTATTATTTTTTATGTTTTTATTTTATTTTATTTTATTTTTCTTCTCAAGGCCTGACTAATCGCGTTGGTTTACGCTACTGGTCAGGCATCTGCTTGGCAGATGTGGTGTAGCGTATATGGATTTGACCAAACACAGTGACGCCTCCTTGAGCTACTGATACTGATACTATCTGTCTATCTATCTATCTGTCTGTCTATCTGTATATTAATCAGAAAATCAGATATATAAAACGTGTAGCCTACCCCATTTCCCCTCCAGGACTGGTACGGAAGAAACACGGTGAAATCCCCATCCAGGTTGTGTATGAAGACCAGGCCTCCAGTGACTTCAACTCTCTCTTCAGATGGGTTCATGGTCAGTTCTGAGTTGTTTCGATTTGTTAGTTTCCATTGAGTAGGCATAATGAATCCATGTAAACACTATGATTCGTATGTTCGCTTTCCTGCCTGTGTTGGCTATGTGTATGTGTATTCATGAAAACAGCAGGCACCCGCCATTGTTTAAAGGTCAGTGCAATGCAACTGAGAAGATTTTTTTTTTTTTTTTTTTTGAGACGACATGGCGTGATTTCAATTATGAACTTTTCTGAAGAGTGTGATAACCTGACACCATCGAGGTCGCGCGTCAAACCTGTATACTGACAGCAGAGGGATAGAAAGCTGTACTGGTTTCTTAGCGATATAAGTGGTTCATGATCCGGAAATAACAGGTTAACCCGGAAGACTTACAACCTGTCATTGGTATGACTGTGAAGATATTTGCCTCACTATATCTGGTATTGGCAGACAAAGTATTTCCGAAGAAAATGACAATGCTGAAGTTTACCGCCCCTCCCCGCCGCCCCCTACCCACACAGAGACAGACAACCATACACCGGGTCATTACATAGACTCACAATGTTCACAGAAGCGGGCCAAAAAAGATGAACTGAGTACTGATCCTACCTCCGCAACAAAAAGACCAAGGAACTGTGCTAACAGTGCAAGATTAATCAAATGAGGGTGACTTCGCAATTCTCCTGAGGGAAGTCATTAACAGCGATAAGTCACGGAAATGTGGCAAGACCGTAGGCAAAGACAACATCCTTGCTGAACTTTTTAAACATATCGAGGAGGCAGTATCAGACAACGTAATTGCCACCTGTAAAATAAACTGACACACAGGCGAAAGGTCCATTCCATGGATCCAATCATTTATCATCACCCTACCCAAGAAATATCATCTCCAACACAGCCAGAACTACTGCACCATCAGTTTGATCAGCCATGCTAGCAAAGTAATGCTTAGAAATATTCTGAACAGACTACAGGGTATGTTACTTATAAGAAGTTATGATATATGTTATGCTGTGTGTTATGCATTGTATGATTTAGCTGAATGTATGCCATTTTACAAGCCATGATGCGCTTTGTCTTTGATGACTTTTTGTTGTTGTTGTTTTTTCCTTCACACGTTTATTTTTCTGACACCATTTCATAAGGGGTAATGGCGTATCAATGAATAAACCACCCATCCATCCATTCATCTACCCCCCCCCCCCGCCCTCTCTCTCTCTCTCTCTCTCTCTCTCTCTCTCTCGGAGTGCTTAATCTAAATCAGGAAACTTCACTACAGTCACTTGCAAAATATATTGCCGAAGCGAATAACATGCGACGAAAAAAACAACAATAATAAAATAGTATCAGGTGTCGCTCATTGTGAAAATTGAAATCTGTGTTGTCATTCTCATATGGAAAATATTTATGTTATACATTTATATATGTTTTTTGTTTTTATTTCTCACTACATGCCATTACTTTGAATGAATGGTCGAACTGCACTTTGTTGCACAGATTGATTGATTTCGTTTTGGCTTTGGTTTTCATCAATATTATTACTATTGATGCATGTTGTTATTTGTATTATGAACCCCCATGTCATTTGGGCTGTAAAGCTATTGACATTAAAGTGTTCAGTGTTCTCTCTCTCTCTCTCTCTCTCTCTCTCTCTCTCTCTGTCTTCAGGACTGATACCTAGCCCTTATTGCTACCTCAACGAGTTCAAGCACGTGTTTGTTATGGCCTCTGGAGCCAGCTTCTTCGAACAGGTATCTTTTTTTTTCTCTTCTTTGTTTTGTTTGGTTGGGATTTTTTTTCACTAAATAGAATGATAATTACGCTATGATTTTGTCCATATCATGTCGTCAGTGTTGTTGGTTATAACACAGGAAAAGGTTCGTTCATGTCATAGCTAAAAAAGTTTAAACCAGTCAGAAATATGAACTTCACGCAAAGCAATATCAAATGCAAAGTTTCTCACAACAGTAGTCTGCTGGGTGTGTGTGTTTAAATCATTGGTTGATATGCACCACGCATCTTTTTGTCCCTTTTTTGTATGGGGGGAGAGGGGGAGGAAGGGGGGGGGAGGGAATCGGGAGGGGGGAGGGGGATAGGGGAGGTATGACTCCCCCAACAGACTACCGTTGTGATTAATCCAATGATTTAAACTCACACCCAACAGACCACTGTTGTGATTAACCCACTCTGGAATACAAAAGAATAGTTAATTGGAGTGTTCTGTATTCAGTGGCAAGACAGAGTCGAGACGGCTGGTGATAAGTCGGGATGCAGTGGATGGCCAGCAGTGTTCTACGCGGCTCACTGTGCCATGACTGCACTCTGCTCAATTTTATACATATAAGTTACTCAAGGAAATGTCACGAGCCAATAATCTTTGTCTACTTTTTCATTTATGAAATGTTGTGTCCATGACATTGCTCTCTCCCCCCTTTATTTTCGGTATTTTGTGTGTCGCAATTGTATGTATGTACCTCCTTTGCAAACAGGCCGGTGGCCTTGCAGTAAAATATTTCTGAGTTCCGAGTTCTGACTGCACTCTGCTCCACTTTGCTCGAGCGCGCGTACACACATACACACGCGCGCACATTCTAGCATGTATAAGATGACTTATTCATAAATAATGCACACACACACACACACACACAGAGGGGCGCAATACCAAACCCAGACATATGTAACCACTTGCCATTCATGATGTGGGTAGAAAAAAGAGGAGGTGGGAGGTCCCACAACACACACACACACACACACACACACAGATGCGAGTGCAATGCCAAACCTAGACAGAAGTAACCACTTGCCATAAAGGTTCAGAATGCATACGTCAAAATACTTGAACATCAAAAACTCAGGCAAAGGAAGACAGTCACGCACACACGCACGACAACCACGTAATTTCTTCCCAACAGTTTGCAACATGTCTTTTTTCATCTGTATCGGCATTTGCTTTTCCAGATTCTTCCCGACAATAGCGCTCACCTCATCATGTGTTTCGCCGCAGCGCATTACCTCTCGAAGCCGTAAGTTTCTGTTTGTCTGTCTGTCTCTTGTCTGTCTAAGTCTCCATCTCTCTCAGCAATTCCTTGCACACACACACACACACGCGCGCGCGCGCGCGCGTAACCCAATGTGTTCACTCGAGTCGTCTTCAAACCCAAAGGCAAATTTTCCCTTACTTCCTGCCAAGAGTTACTGCCCGTGAAGCAGAGATAAAACATGGCGGTTCCTTTTGTATCGTTTTTGTTGAGGGAAGACAGGCGTGCTTTGCGTAGAGCCCATTTTGCTGACTCTCTCGACAGTGCTTTGAACTATGGTGCGGTGAAAAGTAAAAGATGGGAATCACCGGGATTTTTGAATTATAGAATGAATGAATGAATGAATAATGAATGAATGGATGAATTTTATTTCTGAGGGTGATAGAATAAGCAACAATGTTTTGTTGTGTGTTTTTTTCCATCCAGCCCTCAAAAGGGCAAAATTAGGGGAAATGTAAACAAATGAATTGCAAATGGCATCACATAAAGTCAAACGAGAAATGAAAACAAATCATAGCATCACATTCATAACCAATCATGGAAAGGACTACATGAACATTGTGCACACAAACGCAGACATACTCTTCAGAATAACGGATACACGTGGAGATAATATATAGAGAAAAGACAGACAGACAGACAGACAAACACAAAGGGAGGAAAGGAGAGAGATGTCTTTGAGAACACACCATCATATGACATTACTCAATTCATTTACAGAAATAGCTTTCTTTCCCACCAGCTACTTAATTTCTATATGAAATTAGCAAAGTTTTCCACCATATAGTCATGATGCCTTTTTTTTCGAAAACATTGAGACTTGTATGAACAATGAAATTAGATAAGAGTTTGTTTCAGAGACATCCACCACAGTAAGTGAGACTAAATCTAAACAAATCATTTCTAGGATCTATCGCGGATCGTGCTTGTAGCGAATCGCTGTTTTAGACACGGAGGAGCAAATCCAGACACTATTTTGAACATGAAAAGCGCCTTAGTATGAGTGAGTTTCCATTTTGATGGCAGTATACCCAAGTTTTTTGTAGTCAGAGACAGCTAATGAAGAAGATTCTGGAAGAATGTGCTTTACAGCTCTTCTATGCAAACTCAAAAGTTGTTTGAGAATATTTTCACGGGCAGAATCCCATATTGTTGATGCATTATTTATATGTGGTTCTATGTAAGCATGAAAAAATAATTTCCGACACTGCATGTTTAAGAAATATTTTATTCTAGATTGTTGATGAATCCTTTTGGATAAAGATTTACATGTCATTAATATAGACGATGAATTACCTGCCTGAGTGTACCGCGCGTGTCTTGAATACGAAGATAACTTCAAGATAAACTGTACCCGTCGGTCCCTACCTTGTCAGGGGTAACCTGCGAAAAGGCAAAATTGATTTTGTCTGGAGTACGGCCCGTGATGACAACTCATTTGTTGCCGTGTTTTTTCAGTGCGCCACGCGTGTGCATACACGGGACCTCGGTTTATCGTCTCAGCTGAATGACCAGACGCTCACTTTGATTCTTCCACTCAAACTTGGTGTGTGTGTTGGGGGCGGGGGGTGTTTACGCTCACGTGCGATTAAAACAATGACAAAAAAAAAGAAAGAAAAATGTTTACCTATTTTGGGAAAAGTAATTGCTATCCTCTCTCTCTGTCTGTCTGTCTGTCTGTCTCTCTGTGTATTCGGTCTCTCAATTTGATACTTTTTGTTCCAGAGCAACAAAGTTCCAGAACTCTCTAGAGCGTTACCCGGACGCCACAGAGGAAGAACGTCAGCTGGTGGAAGCCCAGGCTGCTGAGGACTGGGAGACCTTTCTCTTACACCGTGCCAGAGAACTCAAGTCAGGTCTGTGGTGCATGGTTAGGATGGTTGTGCATATCACGTTGTCTGTCCCTTTCTTTCCCATTCTTTCTGACACGATTGCTTGTGAGTGTCATGATATGACCGTGTTTTGTGAAACATTGTCAAAGTGATGGAACAAATCGATCTGAGATGGAAACGCAGTTTCAGTTTCAGTTTCAGTAGCTCAAGGAGGCGTCACTGCGTTCGGACAAATCCATATACGCTACGCCACATCTGCCAAGCAGATGCCTGACCAGCAGCGTAACCCAACGCGCTTTGTCAGACCTTGAGAAAAAAAAGATAATAATGATAAAATCTATAAAAATAATTTAAAAAATAAGTAAAATAATAAAAATAAAATAAAAAGAAATAAAAAGAAATAAGTAAATAGGTAAATAAATAATAGATAAATACATTAAAAAAAAGAACGACTACTACTCATAATAATATTCATAAGGCGCAAAAACTTGATGAAGTCCACTATAAGCGTACGCAAAAAAATAAATAAATAAATAAATAAAATAAATAAATAAATAAAATAAATAAAAATAAAAATTAAAAGAAACGCAGATGTCTGGAAAGTCCCGAAACACTGGGGGAGGTGGGATGGGGAGGAGTGTGGTGTGCAGGATGGTTACCAATAATTGTCACCAACAAACACCTTCCTGGTTCTTATCTGTTTTGACCGCCAGGAATGACAGGGGTATACATATCAACACGAGTTTTCAGACATATTTTTAATGCCGGACTAATTCCCATTTCGACGATTCCACTTTGCAGATGAGTAAGAATACAAGTTCCCACCGCTCTACACTTTCCAGATGTTACTGAAATTTGTCACAGATTGAGAAAAGAAAGAAGTCTGCATTGAAACGATCGTGCGAAATGAACCCTATGCAATTCTGAGCACTTCATAATGAATGAACTGAGGAGTTTTTAGCTGTTTTCTTTCGAAAAGATATGGATGCATCACTTATTATTCTATATCATTTGGTCTGGGTGCTTTCATGAAAAGTATTATAGCCAGATAAAGAAACATGTTGACGCTTTTTATAAAAAAAAATAACAACAACAACAACACTACTACTACTACTACTACTACTACTACTACTACTACTAATAATAATAATAATAATAATAATAATAATGATAAGAGGTGCGTCTCTGAGTTTGTTTTTGAAAGATGCAGAGTACTGAATAGACATTCAAGGTTGTTGTTGTTGATTTTTTTCCCCAAAGGTCTGGAGGAGGAACCGTGGAACTGTAATCAGAGAGGAGATGTAGAATACCAGAAATATATGTATGCGTATATATGTCATAAATACACTGAAAGCAGACAGCAATGATGTATTGGACACTGTTTGTTTTGTTGTTGTTTTTCATCAGGGTGACCTGCTAAGAGAGAGTTACAACAGTCTATCTAGATAGTATGAAAGAAAGACCGAGTTTGCTGGCAGCAACACTGGCAAAGAAGGAGTGAGTTTTGGGTCCCGTACTGACGGTATTGTTCGGCAGTGGGATGTCCTACCTAGTCAGTTGAAACTCGTTTTAAATCTGTTCTGCGGTACGGTTTATACCTTCCTTTCTGGTTAAGGGAAGAAAACGATGGTATCTGCCAAGAGTGTCACCATTTGACAGCCTTCATATTCAAATATTGCAAGCCCTTCTAATGCCCAATGTGCATAATTCTATAACTAGTTCTGAGGTCTGTTGAAAAACAATGCACTCTAGCTTGCGAAATGCTTTGTCCAATGTATTGGAAGAATGCCTGAATGTTCTTGGCTGCTGTTGAGGGGAGCAGGAGGGAGTGGGCGGGGGAGGGGGGGGGGGGGGGGGGGGGCACGGTAACCCCCTCGGCCTTGCAGACTATAGGTTTCCAACAGAGACAGTGGTGGGCGAGAGGCCGTGTTTTCTGGTCTGTCTGCATGCGAAGGAACGATCGTGAACTTTAGTGTTGTTCATACTGAGTGTTCACTTCAGATTTTCACATGACACAGTTTCCTGTTCAGTTTTGTGTTTGCCTGTGTGAATTCCTGTAGTTTGTTTCTTCTGTTGTGTTTTCCAGCATTTACTTCTTATTCTTTTTCTCCACTCTTTTATTTTATTTTATGTTATTTTTGGATAGGAAGACCAGTACCGCTCATCAAGTTTATCTTCGGATTTTCTTTATCGCTATGTACACTCTATGACCAATCTGTGAGTACAAGAGGTAGCTGGAATTTTTTGTACTATCTTCTGACAACGTATTTATTCATTCGTTGATTCTGTGTTGCTTCTTCGGACTAGTTTAATTATTGTTCAAAAAAGATAAGTGATGTACAGTATGGCAGGTGTGGTGCCAGTGTTTGTGTTAAATAATCAGCTCCCCACGTTTGATGAAAAACCGTTTAGTACTGCCGAGATTTGTGGTGCTGCCGAACAGACATGTGGCTTTGAGTCAATAGTTGGGGCACAACGGATAGGTGGTTTGTGGAGGATGTATCCTCACAATGTCAACACAAGAAATACACTACTAGTTCAGGGTTTTATTCTGAGAGGGGTACGGGTGGAAGTGAAGGACAAGAACCCATTCATCGTGGTTACAGCAGAGGGAGAAGAGAGAGAGGTACCCGTAACTAAAGTAGTGGTGAATAATATTCCTTTATCATTTTCCGATGAGGAAATAATTAGGTCTGCAAAAAAAAACAACTGGGAGTGAACATCAGATCAAAACTGATAGCTGAAAGAGACAGAGACAAAGATGGCAAACTGACTAGATGGAAAACAGGGAGAAGGTTCATTTACATCGACGTTCCCAAAGAGCCACTTCCAGGAATCATCGTCATTGGCCCTTTCAAAGCCTCCTTGTATCACAAGGAACAGAAAATCGCCAAGAAACAGAATGACGTGAAGTGCAGGAAATGTTTTGAAAAGGGCCACATTGCAGCCTACTGTACAAACCCCATCAAATGTCGCCAGTGTCTCCTGGAGGAGCATGTGGCAGGTGACCCCCAGTGCTAGTAACAACTGAGAGAGCAGGTGAAGGAGGGAACGAGGGAGGGAACTGTTCCGATGAACAGGAAGGAAGCATGTCCGAGAGCCAACAGCCGCCCAATAGAAAAAAAAATGACAGCACAGAAAAGACTGCTCCAAAGTCTCCCAGAGAAACGAGAGGTAGACCAACAGTGCGGCGTCCGGCAGGTCAGGTAGTCATCTCAAAAAACCAAACGAAACTGAACTTCAAAAGAAATACATTTAAAATGATGCAACGAAATGTACATGTATATAAATCAGACAGACATGTAGATATGTATACGTATGTATGTTCGTTCATTTATTTTTCCCTTTTATTTTATTTTGTTTTATTTTGTTGTGTGGGTTTTTGGGTGTGTTTTTTTGTTGTTGTTGTTGTTGTTTTGCTTTCTCTCTCTCTCTCTCTCTCTCTCTCTCTCTCTCTCTCTCTCTCTCTCTCTCTCTCTATTTTTATTTTTATTTAATTTTTATTTTTTTGCTATTGATTATTTTTCTTCTTTCCTTTTTTCTCTTTCCAATGAAAAAGTTCATGTGAGGCAGTAAAAAATAGGAAAAGGGGAGGGCGGGGGAGGGAGAAAAAACAAAACAAACAAAAACAAACAGCGATCAGAGATGTCTTTGTAATAGTGATGTGATGTGTAAACGTATGAAGATACAGCGATCAGAGAGGTCTTTGTAACAGTAATGTAATGTGTTATAGTATGAAGATACAGCGATGGGGGAAAAAAATGGGGGGGGGGGGTGTCAGCGGACGTAGAAGACAATGGTAACATGGCTGGGCGAGAAATGACTGCAGCTCTGCGCTCAGCATAAAGATGAATGATATAGCAAAACGTGTGTGTGTGTGTGCTTATGTTTCTGTGTATGTGTTTGTGTCTGTGACTTTATATATTGTCACTAAAAACCATAAAATGGTTCATTTGTTTGATTGTGAAATGAACTATACACACACACACACACACACACACATATATATATATATATATATATATATATATATATATATATATATATATATATATATCAACATAATCACTTACATCTGTTATTGTTTATGTTCACATTTTTCCCATCTATTCTGAATGTCATAATGAATTTATATATATATACATAATAAAACGGTGGTCGACCCAAGAAAGTCCGGGAACAAAACAAAACAAAAAAAACAAAAAAAAAAAAAAAAATCCCTTTCCCAAGACCACCAAAGAGGTTTGAAACGCTGTCCCAAAGTTTCTTCCTTCCTTCTCACGGGAACACCAAAATGTGTATCAGCAGAGACAATTTGCAACACAGGATTTAAAAAGGGTGTCAGCAAAGTAGACTAGGAAACTGTTATATTCCTTCCCCTGCCACTGATTTTCACAAATGATTTCTAATTAATGATAATAGTAATAATCACCATTATGATAGAAGAAATAATAATACAAATAATGATAATAATAATGATAATATAATCTATTTTCAGTCTAATATCATCATCTTAGATGAACAGACTATAAATGAATAAACGACATAAACAACATAGGAAACGGTTTATAAATAAACGGCTTATAAAGTAAGTCGACGTACGCTGTCAATATGAACGGTTTATACAGTAGGTCAATGCAGGCCTTCGCAACGTGGGATTTGAAAAGGTTGTTAATAAAGTAGACTAGGAAACGGCTTAAAAGTAAGACTATGTACGATGTCAATATGAACATGGTTTGAACAGTTGGTCTGTTTACGTTGTCAATGTTTGAAAAGGCTAAAAAGTAACCAGTGTATGATATCAGCCTTGTGATCGTGATTGTTTATTGACCAAGGTCGGGGATATGATGGGATGAGTATTCGTCTTTATGTCGTTTTTAGCAAAATCGATGGGAAAGGTCCAGAAAAACTGACTTATGATTACTTTTATTTTTAAAAAATGAAATCAAGCTATTAAAACAACAGTAAGTAACTAAAAGAACAGCTAAAAGGAATCCCAGTTTTTTGTGGAATGATTGGGGTCTTTGTATTGATTTCAGAAATATTGTGGGGAGAACATCGAGATATTTTTGATGAGGTGGCGAGATGCCGTGAGAGTCACCAGGTGTGATGTAAATGTGCATGCTCTACTTTCATTTACACCTGAGGTATGTGTCACTGTGTAAACAGCACAGCCTCAATAGTCGGACACGAGCGCCGTGCCGAACAACAGGTGTTGAACACACACTTGCATCCCGCGAGGTTCGCCATGTTTGTCGAAACACCTGTCTGTATATCATAGTTTATTTGCACTGAAGGAGGAGGAGGAGGAGGGGGAGGGGGAGGGGGAGGAGGGGAAGGAGAAGAAGAAGAAGAAAAAGAAGAAATGTTGCTGTTGATCATGATGATAATTATGCTTTCTCTTTATTTTAGGATGCTGAAGAATGTTAAAGCAAACTGATGGCTTGTATCAACATGACTGTTAACTCTTTCCATACGAACGGCGAAAGAGACGACGTTAACAGCGTTTCACCCCAATTAGCATCATCAAAATACTGCAAGCGGAAGGCTCTTATACTGAAGACGTGAATGTTGACAAAGAATACCACAATTCTGACGACGGAAGCTAAAGGTTTGGTCATTCAGACACCCACTGGACATCCGAGGGGTTTGTGTAGAGGAGAAGAGAGGAGTGGTCGTACTGAGTGAGTTTAACAGTGTCGAGATATACAGGACACCACTAATCACCCTTCATTACAGTGGCTTTGAGTGTCATGCCTGTTTGACATCACGGCGTCTGTCTGCCGAACAATCAATGGAAGGGACACTGAAACCTGTCGGGCACTGACTTTGCTTAGTGGTCCAACTGACCCTTGCACTTAAGTCTGTCTGACTGTCTCTCATGAATATTATATTTGGGTAAATATCATCAGTGGATTCTATGTAGTTTTCACCCAAACAGGGAAGAAAGTGTTGTTGAACAAAATATTAGTTTAGGGAGAGTAATATGTTAATAATCACGGCGAATGTAGTGATGGTTTGTGAGTTGACGTTGTATCACTGAGTGAAGGGATAGTTCATTGAGGATGATAATACATCGACGGGGACCTGAGAATCTAAAAAAAAAAGGTTTCCAACAGACTGAGAGACTGAGAGAATGGTACATGTCACATTCAGAGATGAACATAGGGGTAGAGGTTACCTGGTTAATATTAATGGCGACCTAACAGTGAAGGTTAAAGAATGTTTAAAACAAAAACAAAAACAACAACCAGAGGTAAAACTCTAAATATGTTAGACATAAAATTGATTAACCAATATATACAAAGGATGACAATACAGTTTTACTGAAAACAACAGTCAGTGCATCATTGTGACATAAACGTCATTCAGAATGAACGCGTCACGTACTCCACTCACGCTCACACCTTTGTGTTGACGTCACTTATGACAAAAACTGTGATGTTTACAGGGGGAATGCTGTTTGTGACCATGCCAGCAGAAGACCCTGAGATGAAGATCGATGGCATGCGCTACACAAATCAACACTTTCACGAAATGGTGTTGAGAGTGTGGCGACAAATGAGAGATGAGGGCAAGATCACCCAGGTACTGTACAGGGAATACAGACGGTGCACACGTATTGCCTTGTATTGTATCATTTTGCATCGCATTGCCTTTGCATGCATTGTGTTAGGTCCCGTCGTGTCACGTTGTGTTGCACTGTACAGCATCGTAGTGCAGTGTAGTGTGTTCGATGTTTCTGTTAACTGTGGTTGTACTTCAGTCAACCCTATGTGTGTACAACAGACATGTACATGTTGGTTTGGTTTTTTTTGTTTGTTTTACTGACTGTGTCAGTCCATGCCCAAATGAATCAGGTATTGTTTTGACATGTATGTCCAAACCGATGTTCATTCACTTTCGTGTGTCAGTTCACTGTAAAAATATGTCTACCAACTTCTTGTCTCTACGTGTAGTTTTACTTGGGGTTGTAGTGCTCTGGCAGATGTTTCTGCTCTTTTTCCATTACCATCCTTCAACAGTAGTGATCGTAATTCACCGCCTTCGTGCTTAGATCATAATGATAGTACAGTTGATAGTCCCGGTGCCATTTAGGAAATTCAGATCATTTTGACTTTGTACAATATTTCTGTTCATTACCTGTTTCCATAGTTCAACCATCCCTGTGTTGTTGACACAGTGACTGAAGTCGCTGCTCACTTCCGGTTTCTGATAATTATATGTATTAATTATTTATTTATTTATCTATTTATTCATCTATTTTCGTTGATCTGTGTAGTGCTGGGAATATCCATTCGCCATCAACAAGTTTCAGTCACAGTTTAGTGACATATTTATGTTCATTGCCCAAGTTCACATATCAGTCATTTATATGCTGTCAGTGTCGTCCCTGTTGCGACTTTCCTTTTTTTTTCTTTCTTTTTTGTTGTTGTTGTTGTTGTTGTTGTCATCTTCATCATCTTTGCTTTGTTATCATTAATGTCCATCGCACTGTCTGCTATTACAGGAGGAATTTTTGGATACCAACTTTTACCGCACCTTTCCATACCTGCGTGAGGTCACAGCCCCGTTTGATGATCCCAACTCCAAGGTGACCAAGGCGGGTCTGAGTCTCTGCCATGCTGAGACAGTACATGTTCCCTGTGTGGAGCTGGCGAAATGGAAGAGGAAGCTGAATGAAGGTAAGTAGGTAGACTGGATGATTAAACTGGAGACATTAGGACAAAGGGCAGCTGAGGACCAGTCACTGTGGAGAAATGGTCAGCATCGCGGACTGATGAGTTGGAGGACGTGGATTCAAACCCTCTCATGTTTTCTGGCCGAGGCCTCCTCATACACAGAGTTCAATGTGCTAATAATAAATGATAATGTTATTTTTATAGCGCTGAATCTTGTGCAGAGACAAATCAAAGCGCTTTCGCACCAGTCATTCACACGCATGCATAACTCTAAAACTGTAGAAACTAAAGATAAGGAAGAGGCAGGCAAGGGAGGCTATCTTGGGAAGAGGTGGGTTTTAAGGCCAGACTTGAAAGAGCTGAGTGTGGAGACGAAGCGAAAGAGGAAGTTCATTCCAAATGCAAGGTCCAGAGACAGAGAAAGAGCGGCGGCCAACAGTCGAGTGTTTGAATCTGGGTATTATCTGCTATAGGATCTGAGGAGAAGACCAGAACCACACAATGCAATCCATTCCTTTTTCAGACCAAGACCGCAACTGTCTGTGTCTCCCAAGCCTGACTGACGTCAGGATATGTCATGAAAGGAAGCATAGTAAACAGCCTTGTCGCGTAATCCCAAACCCTAAAGTATCTCCATAAAGGCACCGTAATCGCCTTTATCTCTCGCTCATGTTGAGTTCCCTCCAAGGTTCCTGGTATCTACAGACTCTGTTGTTGGAAGGGTGAATTGCAGGGGAGCGGGCACGCTGCGGCCACACTCACTCAGTCTGACTATGCAATCGAGCGATATTTTTCGTCACCGGGGGCATAGTAGTTGGTGTCCTCCGTATCTTGAACCAGAACAAGCACTTCTGAATACCATAACTTTCCAGGGTCTCTTCTGGCGTGTGACCTCCCGCGACCAGACATCGACAGTTTCTTACGGATCGGCGCTCCTGTGGTAGACGAACATAGATGTAATTGTGAGTGGGTAACTTGGGATATTCGACGTAAGGGTAATGCTATTGGACTGGCGCAGAAGATGGTGCAGAAAAAAAAAATCCAGCTGAATTGAAGTAAACATTTCAGCTGCGAGACTGACAAATCGGTGATGTAATACTAAACAATACTTTGGTCTCCAAAGCAATCATGCCCAACAAATGTCCCTTTCCTGTAACTGCATATCTATCTTGATATCTACCAAGCTGTCTCCACCTCCCTATTGGTGAAACCACACGTTGTTGTTTGTCAACAGAAGGAGTTGATGACCGTGCCACCTGGGCCAAAGCCGTTGTCAACCGACAAAAAATTTGGTCCACCTTTGCCTTCATCCGGGCCCTTTCTAGCACGCGCAGCGCCCCTGAGAAAGAAGCTGTGGTGGACGAGCTGTTCGAACGTCTGGAGAACGAGTTCTTAGCTCAGGGCCCTAGGGAATCCAAAAATGGAATTATCGATAATTTTGTTTTTGTTCGCAAAAACTGAGAGTGGAAGCAAAATGTTGTTTTTCAGAGAACCGTGACTGGTTTGCACGGAAGTTCACGCCAGCAGACGTCTGTTTGTAATCAGTCGTGTGTGTTTCCCAGGTACTCTCCACTAGAAAATTGCTTTTTCACTAGGGGTAATACTTTTAGTTTCTGCTAATTATTTTCTAATGATTTCTAACGATCACATTTTAGCACACTTGATCACCAAGTTTTAACAAAACAATCATATCGGTCAGTTTTGGCGGACTGGAGACTAATTTGTTATCCAAGCGAATCATAATTAATTAAGAGTTTGGTACAATGGAATATCAGTTGTGAATTTTTTTTATTTATCTCCCATCTCACATCAACATCCCCCAAACCCACCCCGTTCCTCACTTCGCCTCATACCCCTGTCAAGCACACAAACATAGAGAGAAAAAGTAAAATGATGCTTCCCTCTGTTTCTTCATATCTGCATCACTCCCTTTTTATCGGTGTGTGTGTGTGTGTGTGTGTGTGTGTGTGTGTGTGTGTTGTGTGTGTGTGTGTGTGACTGATTGTGTGTGTGTGTGTGCGCGCGCGTGTGTGTAGCTGCACTGAACCACAGCCGATGCCCATAGTTATGGCTATTTGTGCGATAGACAAACACCTGTCATCCAAGACCATGTGGTACATGGCTTCCACTTTATCATCATTTGTTGAAGATATGGGGCGGCCAAACAGTGGGTCATCTTCTGTGCTCTCCCTGTTCCGCTTGAAGTCAGTAGCCCACTTCTTGATTGTTAAATGAAAAGGGAAATCGTCACCAAGTGTCTTTATCATGTGTTCATGGACGGTATTGGGTGCCATGCCCTTTTTCTGCAAATACTTGATTGCCGCACGGCCTTTTTGGTGTTGTCTATATCTGCTTTTTGGCTACCCTTGGCAACATTTAAGGACCATTACCTGTAAACAAATATAGACAAATGTTTATAACTTTGTGAATAACCTATTCAAGACCATAGTCGTGCTCATATTTTACAGTTTATTTTATTGCCTCTAGGTCAAGCCAAAAGCGTTTTGATGTACCCACGTACATTCAGTAAGAGGTAACCAAACTGACAAATATATCCAACAGCAGCAAGGACAAGAACCCTTGGTGTAAGTGACACCAGCTGTTGGTTTCATCAAAGCGCGGGTTTGATCAGCTCAGATCAAGAAGAAAAAAAATCTCATTTAAGACGCGCAGTTGCAAAATGAAATAACTCCAAATCATGCACAGTTTATAGCACTCCAGTCAGTTGGCAACTGTACTTGACAATTTGGTGGTAGCAATCAGAGCGAAAATTGCGCTTGATGATAAATGATGATAAACAGTTGTCACATGGACTGAACATTTTTATTGCCTTTGACAATAGACACATGAAATGTACATTATTTGTCGCCTAAGTGTGTCATATACAAATTCCTTTGTATCTCTTGCTATTGTTGTTAATGATTATATATATATATATATATATATATATATATTATGTAATCCAAGCACTCGTCGCTGCTATTGTTCTGTACTGTTGCTGTACTCTTATCTGTCTATTTGTCTGTCTGTCTGTCTGTCAGTCTCTCTCATTGATTTTTTCAAAAAACAAAACAAAAAAAAACAACAAAAAAACATTTTTAAACAAATACTTGTAGACATGTTCATTCAAGGGTAATCAGGCACTATTGGAGACCGAAACAAGCATTCCTGTAACAGACCATTTAATGTTATATATGAAAAAAACCCACACCTGAAATGCTGGTGACTATCGTTTCAGAGCTGTCACAGACCAGGCTTAAACTGTACTTTCCTGAAGACTAATATTAATGCTAGTAGATAAATGAAAATTATGTTTTCAAACATTATCTTTCTTGCCAGGATGAATAGGGACATGAATGACATTTATTGTTTATTTGTTCTATGAACATAGATGCACAGACTTTTTCTTATCCCCCGAAGCTGTTTATTCACGTCCTTGAGTACACTTCTTCGACAAAGAACGACCAGAAAAATTCTCAAGTATCGATGTGATCATAAGGAGAAACCATCTGCTTCCTCGACATCAAGCAAAAGAAAATCAGGTCCTTGTACAGTCTAATGTTGTGTGATGCTATACAAGTATTATAACGTCTCCTCCCGCACACGTCTTCCAGTCCCCTGGTTTTGAATTGTGGTCCAGTAAAGCATGTTCGTTCGTTCGTTCTCTCTACCCTCCTCTCGTTTTTCGTTCTCTCTCTTGATCACTGTCTTCTCCATTTTTTTTTTTTTTTCCATAGATATGATTTAAAGAAACGAAAAATAACAGGCGCCTTGATATTCTACTTTTTCTTTGAAAAAAAAGTTTTTGAATACTTTCATTTTGTGTGTCTGCCTTTCGTGCAGGCGAATGGTAAATGCACTGAACCAGTTTTTGTCCATGTGGCTTTAAAACAGGGCATCCTCGGAGAAGTGTGCTGTGTGGTTTCATAGAAATCTTGTGTATAAGGTTTCGATTGTTGTGAGGCTTTTATCTAGTTTCAAGAGACGCCAATAGAATGACATTTGTTAAGGTGTTAAAGTTCCAAATATTGTAAGATTTTTTTTTTTCCGAAATAATCGCTGATGAAATGCCAGTTGTTGAGATTCTGAGTTTTCAATGATTAATAATTAACACGTCTAAAAAATGAAATATCAGCATACCATGTTTTCAATGATTTCCTGATCCTGAGAGGAGAAAAGGATTGAGGAATGAGGAAAGGAAAGCAAGAAAACAGTGAGAAGAAGAAGAAGAAGTAGAAACAAAACAAAACAAACAAACAAACAACCACAAAACCAAAACAAAACAAAACAAAAACAAAACAAAAAAACCCTCTCCCTCTCTTTGTCTCTCTGTTTCTGACTCTGTCTTTATCGCTGTCTCTCTCTGTCTGTCTGTCTGTCTCTACGTGATTTCTCTCTCTGTTTTGTACACAGATATACGCACGCGCACACACACACACACACACACACACACAGAGTAATAATAATAATAATAATATGTACATCTATATAGCGCTGTTTCTCTCTAAGAGCTCAGGGCGCTTTAACACGGATAGAAGTAGGTAGACATTTAGCGTAAAAAGTGTCCTTTTTCGCAATGCTGCGACATGCAAACAACTTATGTAATGGGCCTATTCAAACCCATATCACACACACACACACACAAGGCCTGACTAAGCGCGTTGGGTTACGCTGCTGGTCAGGCATCTGCTTGGCAGATGTGGGGTAGCGTATATGGATTTGTCCGAACGCAGTGACGCCTCCTTGAGCTACTGATACTGAAACTGAAACACACACACACACACACACACACACACACACACACAAACACACCCAAACCTTCAACTGACAATGCTCGTATTAAACAAAATTAATGGTGAGGAAAAGAATTGATTTTGAAATGTGCAAAATTGTATTTTAGGATGAATTTTATATTCTATTGTACTTTTACTGAAAGATGATATTTCCTTTAATGATTACATTAAGAATTGTTGAATATTTGTTTATCAACTGCGTTCGTGGGTTTACATTAACACATCGCCAAACATTTCTGAGCTCAAGTCGAGCATTCCTGCAGTTGCCAAACCATATCTTGTCACCGCACTATTATCTGATTATAAACTGCTTATTTTTCGGGGTTTGAAACGGGAGAGACAAATCACATCGTGACACGACGGAAACTCAAACATTTCCCTCAACGTGTGTGTGTTCGTGAATTGTGTCTAACTTACTTTTTGTCTCTGGGTTAGCATAAAACTAGTTATCACTTAAAAGACAGAATACAATTTCACAGTGAAGTCCTAGTGCCCATCTACTTTCTGTTATTATTTTGCTAATCACTGGCATTGTCAATGAAGGTATTTTGTTTAGTGTTTTGTCCACTGTTTGGCATGACTGCATTAACCGGGCAGACGGTTGAGAGAAATGGAAGGATACCATAATTTAAGCAGTCTGATTAAGAAACTTTGTGATGTTCATGATGTCCATTCCGTGAATCATCGGGGTTTTTCTTTCACCAGATTTTCATTGTCATCATCCGCTCATGCATTGTACTTCACTCACGTCTTTTACCAGCGCAGGGTTTACTAGAGTTCTGGAAGAATCTCGAAACGGCGATGAAGTGGAAGGTAAGTTTACTTAGTTATTTATAGGGTCCCCCAGGCATTCAGCTGGCTAGGCGTCAAGATACGTGACTTTTACTCAGTGCTTTGAAAACAGAGGCAAATGTAACTGCTTGACGGGATGATGTCTAAAACCCATTAGTGTACAGTTTTAAATTAATACTTTGTGTAACAGGTTCCAAAGACTTTCAGAAGGCTGGGGTGACTTGACATCATCTGTGAAATGGGTGTCTTTGAAATCAAACGTAAATGTCATTGCTTAGCATCATGGTGTTATTTATTTGTTTATTCATTCATTCACTTATTTATTTGTTTGTTTATTTATTTCTTTATTTGTTTATTCTGTGTGTGTGCGTGCGTGCGTGAGTGTGTGTGTGTGTGAGTGTGTGTGTGTGTGTGTGTGTGTGTGTGTGTGTGTGTGTGTGCTCGTGCTTGTGTGTGTGTGTGTGTGTGTGTGTGTGTTCGTGTTCGTGGTAAACTTCGAAACTTGTAGACAGGAAAAAAAATCGTTCAATTCATTCCAACGGAAGGGTTTAACATTTACGGATTATGCCGTATGTCCGGACCATGAACGAATTATTTCGTTCAACGTCCGGGTGATCAATTTTTTTTCATGGGTTGTTCCCGGTCCCTTGCTGGAAAGTTTGAGAGAAGGGAGAGAGAATGAAAGAGACAGAGACAGAGAGAGACGGAGACAGATAGAGACAAAGAGCCAGAGAGAAAATATAAAAGATCAAATCAATCATATCAGTGACAGTTTATTTGATATTTTCTTTCTTGTTTTAGAATTCAACATTCAGTGTATTAAAATGCACTTTTTGAAAGCAAAATAATGGTGTTCACAAATTCTTCTTGTAAGATCAGACAAATCGAGAAACATTATACTGAGAAAGAAGTTAGCATTAGCAGTGGCAACAGTGATAGCTAATGAAACTTTGTAGTAATCCTGACAACACAATCGATGCGTGATGTTAAGAATTGGTCATTAGACTGTGACTGAGACTGAACAAAGGTATCCACAACAACATGATCAACCAGAATGAATAAAGCCGAAGTAATAAATGACAAAGCATTTGTATACCAACGTATAAGTGTGTGTGTGTGTGTGTGTGTGTGTGTGGCGGGAGGGTGTGTGTGTGCGGATATGTTGATTAGTTTGTTAAGGGGTAGGCGAAGAGAGGTGGTGAGAGAATGTAACAGTTAATTGTGAAGGTTCAGAAGAGAAATATAATTGGTGTAAGCAGAAATATTCACGTGCATCTTCACTATTATGTATTTCATATGTTTTTGATATCTTTTCTGATTGCATGATATGCTAATTTTGAAAATGTCTTCTAATGCCCCTCCTTCCATTGCTTTCATTTTAATTTTTTTTTTCTATTGCTTTGCAAATGTGATGTATGCATTGGATATGTTTTAGTTGTGTCTCCTATGCAGTGATGTGCATTGATGAGCGAATGAATAACACCACAATCATTTTTGGTGTTCCTTCACATTGGTGCAAAAAATCTCCTTAGCTTTGCCCATGACAGGGACTTCCGAAACACAGGGTTACTTCATAGACTCACATTGTTTCCACATATGAGCCAAAATAAATGTTGATGATGATGATAACTACAACACCACCAATAATAATAATAATAATGATAATGAATATGACAAAATCGCATGCACGCATGTATGCATGTACATATGTATGTCGCAAACTTAAACAACTTCATACATCTAATATAACTTGTCTGTTTACGGCAACTGTGACGCAAATATAGAAGAAAAAAAGTTCCAGTAATGTAATCACAATGATAATGCGCATCTGCAAAGAGCATAAAATTGTAAAGAAGCGAAAATAATGTTTCCATATTCCTGTTATTTATTTTTTATTTTTTTTATGTTTTTACATTTTTTCCTTTTTCTTTCTCAAATTATTTGCAATTTTATCTAAGATATTTAGATATGGACACGTTGATTAATACCTGTCATTTTAATAGTTTTAGTTGAAATAAGAAACTTCTTACACATCGTATGGAAGATACATTGAAGCACACATCCACAGCAAGTTTTAAATGCAATAGGAAATCATTCTGAATATACTGTGTGAAATTGTTCATAAAGTATACTAAGTAAGAACCTTTGAACCCCTATAACACCTGGAAGCGAGAGAATATGTATCGAAAGTACACGAAGACAGAAGCTTGACCCACAGAACATCCGAAAAGCAGCGACCCTTAACTCATACAACATGAGGACTGAGAACCCTGCACCCTTCAAAAATATCATGACATCCCACCTGAAATTTGAGTGCAGCGCGATTCAGAAACCTTTTTTGTCCACCTGTCAACATCAGAGTGGAGTGACGGCCTAGAGGTAACGCGTCCGCCTAGAAAGCGAGAGAATCTGAGCGCACTGGTTCGAATCACGGCTCAGCCGCCGACATTTTCTCCCCCTCCACTAGACCTTGAGTGGTGGTGTGGACGCTAGTCATTCGGATGAGACGGTAAACCGAGGTCCCGTGTGCAGCATGCACTTAGTGCACGTAAAAGAACCCACGGCAAATAAAGGGTTGTTCCTGGCAAAATTCTGTAGAAAAATCCACTTCGATAGGAAAAAAAACAAATAAAACTGCTCGCAGGAAAAAATACAAAAAATGGGTGGCGCTGTAGTGTAACGACGCGCTCTCCCGGGGAGTGCAGCCCGAATTTCACACAGAGAAATCTGATGTGACAAAAAGAAATACAAATAGTTAAACATTCGATCAAAACAAAACTGATCAAAATCCCCATCTAGATTTTGCGGACGACAACCATGTTCAGTAGACCGTCATTCTTGAACTCTCTGTGACCTTGAGCTTGGATCTCTTTCTCCAGGCGGGCGAACAATGTGTCCATCAGGATCTGTTTGTCCTGTTCACTGCGCGTGCTAGACAGACCTCGGATGAAGACATGTTGAGCCCATACTCTGTGTTCTTTCACAACAGAACTGGCCAGTGTTGCACGGTCGTCTGTACCTTCTGCTGACAAAAGACAAAAGTGTTATTAGCACATACATCAGAAGATAGACTCTTAGACAAACATGAAGATGATTTAAAAGATACATGAATCGATAGGTTGATACAGACAAATGAGTGATTCGTTTTGTAACAGACCTGCAACTCAAAAATAGTTCATAACACTGCCGACTGCAAAAGTCATACTGAGGCTATGAAAACATTCCACACAAATATATTATGCTGCCTTGTTTTCTCCACTTACCGTCGTCCATTTTCTTTAGCGATTGTTGCTGATGTCGGCAGGGCACAGAGCACTGTCTCAGCATGGAACAGTCTGAGACCCATTTTGTTAACCTTGGAGTTAGGATTTTCAAAGGGGGCTGTTTGTTCGCGAAGATAAGGAGGACAGCGGTAAAAGTTGGTATCCACAAATTCCTCCTGTAACACAAGACATATTGATAGGAATGATGGCGAAGACGTCAGAAAGAGAAATAAAAAGGTTAGGGAGAACGAAGAAACAGCCTAACAACCAAGCAAGCGAACAACAGTGGTGTCTTCAGAAGCATGAAGATTAAACGCAATTCCATTTGTCAATCAAGCTCACAATCAGAATAATTGATATGAAACAAAGTGATCATATAAATCTTCCAAAACACTTAAACATGTATAGTGATAAGAATAATTAGTAGAGGTAGTGTTCGTGTACACGTAACAACGTGCTCAGTTTCAGTTTCAGTAGCTCAAGGAGGCGTCAATGCGTTCGGACAAATCCATATACGCTACACCACATCTGCCAAGCAGATGCCTGACCAGCAGCGTGTTGTATTATCGAAATGATCGAGTTATCGTGAAAGACAGAAATGGAGATGTCTAAGACTGTATGGCCAACTCCACGAAGATTAAGGTGTGGACACGGCGATGGGCATTATTGGCGATAAGCTGTATGTGGAAACTGAACATTACTAGAATGAAAGAAGAATAGAGAACAGATAACTACACAGATAAGTCTATAAGTCATATGTCGCCAACAGAAGTAGATATCAACCAGTGGTAGGGCACCATACAGTACAGTGCAGTACTGTGAAGTTGGTATGATACGGTATGATAAATACAGTACACTGTACTGGGGACGATACAGAACAATTATTACATCACTGCGCAGATTCTGTGGAGCAGTAACTTCACAACAGTAAAACAGGAACAGCAAAATATAGTGCAGTGGTGGTGTGTGGTACTTTGCAGTGCAATGCAGTACAGTGCAATACAACACTGTTACCCTGTTCTCCAATACCTTAGCGATATTTTCCCCACTAACATTCATGATGTTGTTAACCTGTACCTTGGTTATCTTGCCTTCATCTCGCATTTGGCGCCAAATTTTCAGCATCCCCTCATGGAAGCTTTGGCAGAAATAGCGCACACCCTGCAGCTTCATATCCGGATCTTCTGCAGGTGTTGCCGCGACCAGCACTCCCCCTGCACATGTCAGAAATATGTTACATGAGAGTTCAGTATTGTGACTCAGTGTGAAGATGTAATTAATGTCCCTGAAGGACAGGTGCGACAGAAGCGGCCAAATCCATGTTTGTTCGTCCTGTTTTGCTTTCTTTCTGAACAACTATTTCGATCACTTACATACCTAAGCACTCTGTCGCTGGATGTGTTAGAATCTTCAAAGAACGAATTGATCAATCAATCAAGATGTCATTCAGACAGACGTGAACATTTTCAATTGACCCGTTCGTTTATTCATCTCTGTCTGGTTTCATACCACCATCCCGGATTCTCTGCGTGGAACAGACAATTTTTGATGATATTTACAGAGCCTCCAAGAACACGTTACCAAATGGACGAAGTTCAAAGACATACCAACTCACTGCTTTGGTGTGTGACTTCATTGCGCCGACACTTTCATCTTCAAGAAACTGAAAGTGAACAAGGATGATCCTGACCTCGAAAGACTATGTTATACTGTCTGATAGAAACAATTAATCACAGAATTAGTCTTTGCTCTCCTGCTTCCCTCGCTGGCCTTAGGCCTCCTACTCCGCCCTCGTTGACAGGCGGCGGAGCGCAGGAAGCAATGTACGCAGAAACGTTGACTGATGCAAATGCATGACGTCACTCCACGCTGAAAACTTTCATTGCCTCATGCATCAGCCTTGAAATATGTCAACACTGACATGTCATATGCAGATTTCATTTGAAATCCTTAGTCTCTTTAGTGAGCTTCATGACATGGGAACATCTGAATTAAACAACAACAATAACAACCAACTACATAAATAAGTGAAACTACACACATTATGGGACAACGAAAATCTAAGTTTTGAATCGTCCTCTCTGGGTATTCTTCTTCTTTTTGGGCAAAGATGGTCTCCAACAAATCTGCCGCACGATAAACGGAAAAGGGTGTGCCACGCTTGAATCAGAAGATGGCTCTGTTTGGAATGAAGAAACCATCTGTTTTAGTCTGATTGAATTATTACTTTCGGCTGAGTGGACTGAAAACGAATGCATCAGAAAAGAAAAAAAAAGAAAAAGAAAACAAGACTGAGAAGCAGGGCCTTTTTAAACTTTGGAAGGACCTGAAAGCAAAGCACAGTGTCCACAGTAAACCAGAATCAGCGAGGAGGAAAAGGATCAAAAAGAAGAAGACACAAGACTGCTTCTTCTGAGACCCCTTTCAGTTCGGCAGGAAACTGTTTGATCAGTCCAAATCAGGGACACTCACTGTGGACAAAGAAACACTTGAACAGCATCTCAGGAAAACGTAAAGCAAGAAACCACTAGATCTCAAGGGTTTGGTTCATTCCAGGAAACCAGAGAAGAAGTTCAACAATAAACCACCTACCCTTGAGGAAGTACAGAAAGTGGTCAAGAAAACCAGGGCCAAATCATCGCCAGGACCAAACGGAATACCGTACCTGCTGTACAAGCAATGTCCTAAAGTCCTTGAGTGGCTCCACAGAGTGATAACATCAGCATGGTGGGACCAAAGATCAACGACCAGTGGATTATAGCTGATGGCGTGTACATCCCGGAAGAGCAAAATTCAAGTACCATCAGCCAGTTCAGACCAATATCGCTTCTGAATGTCGAAGGAAAAATATTTTTCTCTGTTATAGCTGCAAGACTGACAAAATACCCTACAGAAAATGAGTACCTGGAAGTGCCAGCCTTAAAAGGCGGCATCCCAGGAGTTCTTGGTTGTGTAGAACATGCCACAATGATTTTGGATGCAATCCAAAGTGCAAAGGCAGAGAAAAAGAACCTCGACGTGGTCTGGCAAATGCACACGGGTCAGTTCCTTATGAGATGATCCAATTGGCTCTCGAAAACATCTGGGAAATGCTGAAGAAGTACTTCCATGGCTTCTCAATGCAGTTCATCGCCAAGGAATACACGACAGATTGGATCAATCTGGAAGTGGGCATAGCCATGGGCTGTGCAATTTCTCCAATCCTGTTCGTGCTGGAAATGGAAGTGATCTTGAAGGCTCAGTGAAGGGTTCGGATCGAGCCGACCTCGGTAACGGATACCAGATAACTCCTTTAAAACCTTTCATGGATGACACAACAGTCCTTTCAACAACAGAGGACGACACCCGTGAAATATTGAAGCGGTTGGCCGAGCTAGTTGCCTCAGTCAGGATGAACTTCAAACGAAAGAAATCACTGAGCCTCTCACTGCGTAACGGAAAGGTAGCTGAAACGGTCACATTCACTGTAGCCAACCAAGCCATTCCAACGGTGTAAGATGAACCAGTCAAGAGCCTTAGAAGATGGTATGACGAGTCCCTGAAAGACGCAAAGAGGAAAGGAAACCAAGCAGACAGCAGAAGAAGGCCTGCATATCATGGACCAGTGTGGCATTCCTGGCAAATACAAAGTGTGGTGCCCACAGTCTAGGCTGATTCCAAAGCTCCTGTGGCATCTCCTGATATGAGATATCAGCTGTAGAGCAGTCGAGTTGATTGAGGCAAAGATCGACAAGTGCACACGCAAATGGCTTGGTGTCTCACCTAGTCTCACTGACGAGACACTCTACTGTCGCCAAGCAAAGCTGAGGCTATCTCTGAAATCCTTGTCGAAGAATACACGGTAGGGAAGGCAAGACTTCTCAGCATACTCAAAGACTCAGGAGACAGTATTGTGAGACCCAACCGACCCAAGCTGAAGACTGGCAGAAAATGGAAAGTTAGGGAGGCAGTCAGTGCAGCGAAAGAAAACCTTAAGACGAAGGAAATAATAGGACACACCCAAACCAACAGACAAGGCCTGGGATCGACAAAGATGGAATGGTGGTCCAAGACAAGGGGTAAAGCAAAAAGAGACATGATCATACAGGAGATCAAGACAGAAGAGGATGATAAAAGAGTCCAGAAGGCAATCCAGCAGGGGCGGTGGACAAAATGGGAAAATGCGCTGCAAAGGAGCTTCAGCTGAAGCGACATGTGGGACATGGCCCCTCTGAGGATCAGCTGCATCCTACGATCCGTGCACGACCTCCTTCCCTCGAATACAAACTTGGTGAAATGAGGGAAAGCAGATGAACCTGCGTGCCCACTCTACCATAGCAAACAGTGGAACATGTCCTCAGCTCATGCAAAGCGGCGTTTATCCAAAGACTGTATACATGGAGGCACAACCAAGTGCTAAAAGAAATTGCACACATGGTGAGCACTGTCCAAGGAGCACCCACAACACCAGAAGTTCCAATAGAGTTCCTCTCTGCAGAAGGCAATAAAGTCTGACCAGGAACAGCTGTAACATCCAAAACATCCAAACGTGGGCTGCTTGATGGTGCCGAAGATTGGGAATGCACAGTTGACCTACCGGAGGGAAAGAAAGACCCGGAAATCATCAGCAAGAGCGGCGTAAGACCTGACATAGTACTCCACTCCAAGGCAGCGATTGTGATTGAGCTCAATGTGCCAAACGAAAGCAGAGGAGGAAGCCCACATCTACAAGACCGAGGATTATGTCAGTCTAGCCAGCAGCCTGAGAGAATCTGGCTTTCAAGCCAAAGTCCTCGCCATAGAGATTGGTGCAGGAGGGTTTGTGAGCGCATCTATCTACAGCCTCATGAAACAGCTGTCGATTTTTGGTACAGAAAGGACACGGGCTTTCAAGGCAATGGCAGAAGCAGCAGAAAAGAGTTCCAGCTGAATCTGGTCGAAAAGGAATGAAAGTGAACTTCATTAAATTACCCTGCTCAAACTAGGCGTACTTTATTAAATTTCCCTACTCAAACTAGACGTACGATGGCTCAGTGGTTAAAACGTCTGCCAGAAAAAGGTGACTCAGTCCTGAAGTGGCGGCCACCCTGGAGGCGCGGGTTCGAACCTGCTGAGGACCGGCGGGGGTGGGGGGGGGGGGGGCGGCTATGCACGGGCACTCAGGAGTCATGACCTGGGTGCGGCCCGGCACCCTTAGAGTGTAAGGAGTTAAGGGCTGAAACACTTGACTGAGGGGGGCGGGGGGGGGGGGGGGGGGGGGCTTCTTCTCTGAAGACCTTGTACTGTCCTGTTCTCCCTGGAGTTTCTTATTACATCTCAGAATCACGCGATGAGAAATGACAAGCAGAAGAATGAGGTCTGTTGTGGATGAACTAAGCAGTGTTACAAGTCTTCATAGGCGTTGAAAATACGCCAGTAGAATAACATCACAGCCTACTGACAGACCTGACTTGAGTTCTCTGGCACGGTGTAAGAGAAAGGTCTCCCAGTCCTCAGCAGCCTGGGCTTCTACCAGCTGACGTTCTTCCTCTGTAGCGTCCGGGTAACGCTCTAGGGAGTTCTCGAACGTGGTTGCCCTGAAATGGACAGTTTGTGAATCAGTGGGTATATCTAAAGTTCAACCGTCTGTTCTGTTTTGGGGCATTACCTTTGTTTAATTGCAGTGTACAATGAAAAGTTCAGTCCATTAGAAACTTAATCAAGAATACCTCACAATGTTTCCATGTGATAAATTTACTCCAAAATGTACATTATTATGTTAGGATCTCATCCAGGAGTAAAACGGTTTCTTGAAAGTTGACCAAGGTCAACAGGTCTTCGTAGGGCCCAATGACTTGCCTGATTCTGTTTCGAACTTCTTCGTTCGTGATATGATCTTTGTAGGAGATGCCCAGGAGTCTTCGAAAGCATCTCATCTCAGTGGACTGTATTCTCTTTTCTATTTCAGCTGTTAAGATTCACGATTCACATGTTATACACAAGACACAATTAAATAAAAGCATCCTTTGTCATTAGTTTGCACAGAGAGAACCAAACGGAAAGACAGACTCACGGTTTTGAGAGATAATGAGCGCCACGGAAACACATGATGAGATGAACGCTGTTATCTGGAAGAATCTGAGAAGAAGAAATAGGTACCTTCATTAGAAACAGAAAGACAGAATTAAACAAATGGCTGACGACATAACATTATTCCCAAACGACAAAGACGATGTTATGAAATCATTGAATATATTTAGATGGTAGTTAAATCTACAGAAAACAAAAGCTTTAAAAATCGATTGCTAGAACGTAGAGGAACACATGGATCTGCTTTAAATCTGATAAGATGGCAAAAGAAATTGAAGAGAACTGGCTACATAGATTAGATCATATAAACCAGTTAATAAGATAATGGAGCAAAGGGGACCTCAGTATCCAAGATAAAGTTGTTGTTATGAAAACATTCTTAATTAGTCAGTTCATTTGTGTAATGGAGCCTGTTGCTTTACAATCCACAATCTTACGTAAAATCAATACTTATCTATATAAATTCATTTTGCAACCCCCCCAACAAAAAAAAAAAAACAAAAAAAAAACGGCAACAGAATGACATTTGAAATGGTTAAACGAAACGTAGTGGAGTATGGTTACGATTATGGAGGCCTTGATATGACGAATATGATTGATCTACAAAATACTGGAAAATTATCTGATACTACAGAACACCATAGTTTGAGTCTAATTCCAAAATGGCATATTGGCAAACTACCAGAACACAACAATATATTTCATATGAACTGTAAAACAGAAATATTAAAGGGCTTAGACAAAATAGAAAACTATTTTTGGAAAGATGTGATAAAATCTTACTTTGAATACAAGAATATTACAAAACTGGAAGAAGCCACTCAAGCTACTTTCCAAAACCAGCTTCTATATAAAACAAAAAATAAATAAATAAATAAATAAAAAATCGTTAATAACATACGCAAACAATCCACTATTCTTCCAAAACTGGCAAAGAAGAGGGATCGTACAAATCAAACACATATTACATCACACAGAGAATAGGTTACTATCATTGAATAAGATAAATTGTATAACTGGTCAAAACAGAGCAGGTACAGCGCTTGAATACAACCTGTTAGTCAGTGCTATCCCTAACTAAGGGATGCGACAGACAGACGACCAGACAAGCGACGTTAACCGATTTAACACCAAACCAAAACATATAAAGAAACAGCAAATAAGGAACCAGACACCGCTTTCGCTTTTTTTTTTTTTTTTTTTTTTTTTTTTTTTGAAGGAAATTCATTCTCGAACAAAGTAGACTGGGTGACAGCAAAAGAAGTCACAAAAAAACAAACAAACTAAGATTAAGAGTTATATACTGGAAAATTCTTCATAATATGTACCTAACAAATATAATTCAAAACAAAATGGAAATTAAAGAAAACAACAGGTGCTCTTTCTGTTGTGATGCAGAAGACTACACTGAACACTTTTTTTTTCTGTGAATGTCCGGTAGTACAGAACCTTTGGGCTTTCATTGAAGAGAATTCATTACAAAGTGAATGTCAAGTTGAAACTCTCAAATAGACATATATTGTCTGGGGTGAATAATTATCCGCCTATCAAGGGGAATTACCACTATATCGATTTACATATTTTAGTGGGGAAAATGTGTGTTTTTTTGTTTGTTTGTTTTGTGTTTTTGTTGTTTTTTCTGAACAGAATCAGCCATACCCTCACAGTATATTTTTGAGAAGGAAATAAAAGAAAGAAAAAAAAGAGT
>NC_134886.1:40162025-40182025 GCF_041734735.1 Babylonia areolata
AGAAGAAGGAAGCTGAGAGCGCTTATAGAAACGTTTTTAGTGATGAGCAAAACACAGAGATAGAATCAGATGCACGGATATGATTAGGAAGGTTGTTCCAAATATGAGGAGCTGCAAAGACGAAAGAACGTTCATCAAAGGTTCTTGTGTTGACACGAGGAAGTTTCAAAAGGTAACAGTCAGAGGAAGAGCGGAGATTTCTCGAGGGAGTGTAAACACTGATAAGGTCAGAAAAATATAAGGTCCTGCAGAGGGGAAAGCAAAATTGCAGAGACACGCAACCTTATATTCAATTTTCACTTCAGTGGGGAGCCAATGTAGAGTGTGGATGTGGGGAGAAATGTGATCAGTACGTGGGACACTGAGAGTCAGACGGGCAGCATTGTTTTGAAGTTTTTGAATTCGCTGAAGAAGGTTATGTGGGCAGCCAATGAGAGGAGAATTACAGTAGTCGATTCGTGATTGCACAAAAGCAGAAAAAAATCACCAGCTTATGTGAACAGACTGTAAATGACTGAACTAAAAAATGAGTTCGAACATCCTAAGCAATAGAAAAAAAAGAGAAAAAAGTTTCGGGCATAAAGGACGGTTTACATGTACACCTGACTGAGAGCACTTGGTGTTAAAAAAAAAAAATAACGAAAGACAGAAAACCAAAAAACACCCCATTAAATCTTCATTTTTTTCTGTACTTCCTTTCAGATAATATGGAGATAGACACACGAATCAGAACTGGAAATACAACGATTGAAGACCCGTCGACAACTTCAACATCGTACTGGATAGCATGATTTGGGTATTTGAAATGTTACAAGTAGATAAATCAACAAATAATGAAATCTGCATCATAGATAGATAGATAGATAGACAGATAGATAAATAAATAAATGAGTAAATAAATAAATGCATAAACAAATACATAAATAAATAAATGAAAACTTTACTGATTTAAAATCTTCTTTTTTTTGAGAAATCGGTTTTCCTTTCAATCCTATATCCATCATCGTCTTAAGCCACCCGCCCCCCACCCCCACCCCCTCATCACCCTCCTCCCCCTCCCAAAAACACACACATAGCGAAACAAATGATCTAAAAACCATTCCCTCTGCCCACCCAGCCATCCAAAACAAACAGTCCACCTGACCACACCAAAATCACCTACCGAGGTAAACATCGCCGCTCACCAGACAAACAAGAACTCAGAGAACTACTCACTGATAAGTTCTTTCACCAGTGGCATGCTTACGTAGCCGTCAGCAGTTGCATAGTCTGCCATCGTGAACACGACCTCTTCCTTTTTATTGAAAGGGATGGAATCTGTCAAACACATACACACACACACACACACACACACACACACAAGCGCGCGCGTGCGAACACACACACACACACACACACACACACACACACACACACATACATATATATATATATTTATTTATTTATTTATATTCCTTTTGACTCCAGTACAATTGATAATAAAGACATATCATATGCTATTCTATTTCATTCCATCCAATGGTCCATATCAGGTTGAAACATAAATCGAAACCCATATACAAACAAATATGACACAGACATTTAAAACATATATATGGATAGAGATGAAAGTAGGTGTGCATGCGCACTCATATGCGCGCACACACACACACACACACACACACACACACACACACACACACACAAGAAGCTATTGGCGAAGTAATTGGTGTTGGTCCCCAAAGTTTTGAATCGAAGACCCATGGGAGCTTCTGAAAAATCCTAAAGGCTGATGCTTCTGACTGAATGATTTTCAGTTTCTTTTTTTTCATGACTGCTTGTTCAAGGCGCTCTCAGGACCACATCCCGCAAAACGCCGTGGCACCTCTGTGTCAAGCCGGACTCATGGTGCGCAGGGTGACGCCCATATCTTCATTTTTCCGGTGATAAAGCAATATTGCATTTTGACACACGCACACACACGCACACACACACACACACACGCGCTCTCTCTCTCTCTCTCTCTCTCTCTCTCTCTCTCTCTCTCTCTATCTATCTATCTATCTATCTGTCTAACTCTGTTTTTCTTTCCCACCTGTTCTCCTCCTCTCTCTTAGCTTCTTTTAGCATAATAAATTCAGTTCTGAATGTACCCTTGAAGAATTCAAGAAAAGACATAATACAAAAAAACAACAACAGACAAAGAAAGCCAGAGAAAATATTCAGCTTTCGGCTTCCTAACAATTCTTCACATCTGCATGCGCGTGCGTGCGCACGCGCGTTCACACACGCACACACACACACACACACACACACACACACCCAAGCACACACGTGTGCGCACACACAGAGACGCACAAACACATAGTCATACATACATATTGAGAGAAGAAAGAAGAGACACAAATGATTGAAACTGATGGACAAAAACATAAAAGTCAGCGATTTTTTAACAGAGAGAGAGAGAAAGAGGCACACACACACACACACACACACACACACACACACACACACAAGTTATGGAACAGCCCTCACCACAAGCTTTCAGAATATGATCCTTCATGAAGTCGATCCATGCATGCCCCGTCTCCCCTGTATCGTGACCATAGACGCCTTGGCCAGGATCTCCATAAGAAAAGTGACTGGTAGGCTCCATGGTTCTCCTGTTTATTCTGTTCGTCCTGCCTTTCACCCCAGTTCACTGCAAGTTAGAAGCACAGTGACAAACCAGTACTGGACTGCAATGTGTTGAGATCTACCGTTGCGTGACATCGTTATACAATGATACATCTTTATTCCCAGTGTTGTGTCTGAAGTGTGCGTGAATAAAATATTTTGTCCATAGTGCGCTCGCAAAGATGGACACATGCAATGACCCGTGGATGTATTAACTCACTCAGTACGGCCAGTCCTCTCTTCTTCTCTACACAGAACCCTCGGATGTCCAGTGGGTGTCTGAATGACCCAACATTTAGCTTCCGTCGTCAGAAGTGTGGTATTCTTTGTCAACATTCACCTCTTCAGTATAAGAGCCTTCCGCTTGCAATATTTTGATGATGGTAATTGGGGTGAAACGCTGTTAACGTCGTCTCTTTCGCCGTTCGTATGGAGAGAGTTAAATTTGAATTGTTCTTCGCAAGTTGTCATAGGGAAAGACAACTGCTTGTTTCCAGTGTTCGGGGAAAGGAAAGGGAGTTGTACCTATATATCAGTATACTTGCTACAAAAATCAACATTCACCACAATAGCCACAATAGCATGACAGGTGGATTATTTGCGGATGTTGGTTGAATCCATAATTTTGATTGCGGAAATGATTCTTCGGTTTTAGTTTCCTTGCGGGGTCAGTTCTGTTTAGCCGGCATGGAGTCAACCTGCTCTTTCCAGAGCAGACATCAGCCAACACCAAGTGTGCCACAAGAGGATTTTACTTCGTATGGCATAGGAAACAACAACAGATCAAGAGACAGGCTGAGACGAGAACTGCATCACTGACAAACATAAAAAGAAGTGGTGAAGATGTGCGAACATGCTTTCCAAAGTAACGATCACAATGGGAGAAAGTAGAGCATTGGCAGAACTAAATAACACATAGATACAGACAATGAAGTCTCGTCTAACATCTCATTTATTTGAAATCATTGTTCTTTTTTCATTATGCTAAACATCCCAAAGTACTAACAAGAAGTGACTGTGGTCACACATATCTGGACGAATGATGCAGTCAGGAGAAGTATGTGCAACTGAGGAAAAGCCCACGGAAGCTTGATCAGGAAGAAAAACCCAGGGTAAGTGTGGCCAGAAAAAGAGAGACAGGCTTTTTTGTAAGCTGTTATGGGGAACTAGGCAATCCTAGATCATTCCAAAGTTTTCTAGTATCTGATGTTATTCAAGAACAGAGGCAGACCTATTTGTTGGACTGGTTATTGACTGTTCATTGTGTCGAAGATAATGTTCGGTATGTTTGAATGGGTAAAGTTCTCGGTGGGGAGTGGGTGGCGGGTGGCTGTATGTTCCTTTTGTGATGTTAGGCATCTTAATCTACAGGTCTGTTTTGGTACCTATTGTGTCAGTCCTGAGTCTTAAATATTTAGCCACCAAAGCCATTCTGCTGCGTTCAGTATCAACTGTCTTCGGCCAGTAGAACCACCATATATCGATTGCTACCTGTTTACTTTGCATTTTGAGATAGATGCGTGCCGAGTGTATATCGGGCGATAAGCCTGCTGGCCTTTCCTCACATATCCACCACCTTTATAAGTGCGTCAGTGCTCGCACACTCAAATAAAACATTCCTGCAACAACTAGGGCAATCGTTCCTAGCAAACCAGATTTACAGACCACAGCAGATAACCTTTTACTTTAATCCAAGGGTCTTAGGAATGCAGTTGCTGTGATCGTGTTTATTATCTTCTCCTGTATACCAAGTGTAGTCATACATGGGATGTTTTGCATTTCTTTCATTATATCATTGTATTTGTTGTTGTTGTTGTAGCTGTATTAAAATACCGATATCGTCTTGGTGAACAAGCACATTCCAGCTTCGCCTTAATAATCATTTTCTCTCGGCGTATGTGCATGTACATTTACGCATTCTTTTAAACAACGAAGCAGCAGTCTCTATCATGGTCTAAATTTGCAGCACCGGATAGAACTGGGTAGACTGTTAGTGTCCTAAGTTTCCTTTTTCTCATTGCTGCGACATGGAAACAACTTATATGTGGACCTACTCAGTCTACACACACACACACACACACACACACACACACACACCTTCAAATGACTTCTGCTGTGATCAACCAAAATGGTAAAGGGTGAAAGAATTGATTTCGAGACTTGTCAAATTGTATTTTAGAATGAATTGTATTTTTGTATTGTAATTTCACTGAGATGTGGCACTTTACGAATTGCTGGATGTTTGTTAATTAACTGCGTTCTGGGGGCTCTGTTTGAATCATAATTCGAAGCATGCCTTTGATTGTCAAATTATGTCCTGTCACCGCACTATTACCTGATCATAAACTGCTTATTTTTCGAGCCTGAAACGGGAGAGAAATCACATCGTAACACGATGGAAACTCAAACATTCCCCGCAACGTTTGTGTGCTTGTGAATTGTGTCTTACTTACTTTTTTGACTCTGGGTTAGTATAGAACCAGTTATCAGTTAAAAGACCTAACACTATTTCACAGTGAAGTCCTAATGCCCATGTTTGTTCTGTTATTATTTTGCTAATCACTGTCATTGTTAATGAAGGTATGTTATACGACGTTTGTTCCCTTTTTTGACATGACTACATTAACTGGCCAGACGATTGAGAGTAATGGAAAGATACACTAATCTATTTGTATTTATCTTTTTATTAAAACAGATTTTTCTGTGTGGAATTCGGGCTGTTCTCCCCAGGGAGAGCGCGTCGCTCTATAGCGCCACCTCCCCCCACCCCACCCCCCTCCTTTTTTTTCCCCCGCTGCGTGCAGTTTTTATTTGTTTTTCCTACCGAAGTGGATTCTTCTACAAAATTTTACCAGGAACAACCCTATTGTTGCCGTGGGTTCTTTTACGTGCGCTAAGTGCATGTTGCTCACGGGACCTCGGTTTATCGTCTCATCCGAATGACTAGCGTCCAGACCACCACTCAAGGTGCAGTGGAGGGGGAGAAAATATCGGCGGCTGAGCCGTGATTCGAACCAGCGCACTCAGATTCTCTCGCTTCCTAGGCGGACGCGTTACCTCCAAGCCATCACTCCACCTATGAAGTCTGATAAAGAAACTTTGTTACCCCAACATGTTCAGGATGTTCATTCCATGAATCACCTTTTCTTATCCCCAGACTTTCAATGTCACCATCCGCTTATGCATTGTACTTCACTCACGTGCTTCACCAGCGCAGGCTTCACTTGAGTTCTGAAAGAATCAACAAACGGCGATGAGTGGAATGTTAAGTTCTCACAGTTATTTATCCGGGTCCCCAGGCATTCAGCTGGCAAGGCGACATCTGTGACTGTTATGTAGCATAAAGACACAGGCATTCATGAGGCTGGGAATTTACGCAGCTCTTTGAACTCAAAGGCAAATGTAATTGCTTGACAAGATGGTGTGTATAACCCATTAGAGTATAGTTTCAAATTAACACTTTGTGCAGCATGTTCCAAAAGGCATTCTCCCGGGAGGCTGGGATTACGCGGTATCATCTGTGAAATGGGTGTCTTTGAAATCAAACGTAAATGTAATTGCTTAGAATCATGGTGTTTAAGCCAACTTGTATTTATCATCTCATACAGAGTGCAACAGAGCAAAATTTGACCAAAAAAAACCAAAACATTTTCATTTAAATTTCATTTGTTCATTTATTTATCTATCTGTTTATTCATTCATTCATTTATTTATTTATCTATTTATCTATCAATTTATTGTCATCCTTTTTTGACTCACTTGTGTAAACAAAGTGAGTCTATGTTTTAACCCGGTGTTCGGTTGTCTGTGTGTGTGTGTGTGTGTGTGTCCGTGGTAAACTTTAACATTGACATTTTCTCTGCAAATACTTTGTCAGTCGACACCAAATTAGGCATAAAAATAGGAAAAATTCAGTTCTTTTTAGTCATCTTGTTTAAAACAATATTGCACCTCTGGGATGGGCACAAACAAATAAAAAATGAAGCCTAATTATATGCAAACTGCATTTACTGTTATATTTATATTTTTTTGTATTCTCTAAACTTGGCATTTTGATCTGATATTCGACCCAACAAGAAGAGCAGTCATAATTATCATTTTTTTTGTTCAAACAGGAACTTCTTTTGCTAAGCATGGAAGTTGTATTTATTTTGCAAACGTTTTGGTGCAGATGGTAAAAAAGGGAAATTACTCTAATTAATGCTAGGGCACTTAATTTGCTTTAAACTGATCTTTCTCATCTTAAACATTACATTTTGAAACAAGAGAGGCAAGGCCTTCAAGACTCACTTGTGATGCACTTTTTAAAAAACATCCAAGCTTTTTATGTATTGAGTGTAATTTCAAAATGTAATGTTTAAGATGAGAAAGATCGGTTTAAAGCAAACTAAGTCCCCCAGCAGAGTAATTTCCCTTTTTTACTAACTGCACCAAAACGTTTGCAATAAACAAAACTTCCATGCTTAGCAAAGGAGTTCCTGTTTGAACAAAAAATGAAAATAATGACAGATCTTGTGTTGGGTCGAATATCAGATCAAAGTGCCAAGTTCAGAGAATATAAAAAAAAATATAAATATAACAGTAAATGCATTATACTCAATACATAAAAAAGCTTGGATTTTTTTTTTTAAGTGTATCACAAGTGAGTCTTGAAGGCCTTGCCTCTCTTGTTTTTTTATTTTTATTTTTATTTTTATTTTTTTTTACTTCATTCATTCAGTTAGTTGTGACGCAGCACTCGAAAACCCCGATAAGTAAGAATATATCATTTTGACAATTGTGCACTTTCTGAAAGTAAAAAATTCGCAGAGATGAGCATCTATGTGTCTAAGTTTGTGTATGCGAATGTTGGTGAATTATGTAAGGGTGTATGTGGGGGTTAGTGTGCGCGCGCGCGCGTGTGTGTGTGTACAAGCTTCCAAACTCAGGAAAGAAAATATATTGTGCTGCTGGTGCATTGATCAAAACACGGAACGGATGAGAAACAGGCCTTTCATTATCAGGACACAAAGTTAATGTGGCGGTATTTTTGTTTCCCAAATTTGCTTTCAGATACACTGCCTGGTGGAGTGGCAACGGCCGTGGTTGGTCACAACACGTCCATGAATGTCGCGCTCTCTCTCTCTTTCTGCAAGGCGCATAGGAAACTGAGGATCAGCGCTGAATGGCGTTCTGTGCATTGAAAATGCGTGTGTGTGTGTAATAAAGTTATGGGAAGGAGTTATTGTTTTGAACTGTGATAAAAGGGTTAAAGAATTGAAACAAAAGAATATCCCTGCTTTGCAAGCGCCAAATGAAAACGGGCTGAATGGGAATGGGGGTTATTTGCTGGGCCTGGGGGATTTATCACGTACCTGGAAGTAATTTAGACAATAAGAAATTACGAGAAAAAAAAACTTAGCACATTAGCAGACAGAAAAAACAACAACAACTAAATAATATATGTACAGCTAGAAAAATGGCGTCACACAGCTAGCATAATGCCAGTGAATAAGCTTACCTCAACAGCTAGTGGAACCTGGTCAACACTAACTTCCAGAGTTTGGAACTCAGTCTCTACCACCCGGCCGGACGAGGGCATGGGTAAGTGCAGTGTGTGTGTGTGTGTGTGTGTGTGTGTGTGTGTGTGTGTGGAGGGTAAGGGAACTGGGATTGGGGTGGGGGGGGGATATACCCGCTGTGTTGTGTTACTTGCTTGTCCACACCTAAACCCTCGAGGAGATGTCCGTGCAGTCTCAGATCTATGCATTTCATGATATCGTCCTCCACGATATCTTGATTATTCCGACAATATCAGCACATTGTTGTATTTATAATCATGCACACTGTCTGTAATATGCATCACTGTATATGTTTTTTGTTGTATTTATAATCATGCACACTGTCTGTAATATGCATCACTGTATATGTTTTAGTATTTAGACATATTTGTATGGTCAGACTGTTTCATATCGATTGTTCTGATGGTGAGCTTGATTCCCACGTTTCAGCTTCATGCTTCTGAAAACTCCGCTGTTGTTCGCTTTTCTAGTGGTTTTTGTTGTTGTTTTTTTGTTGTTTTGTGTGTGTGTGTGTGTGTGTGTGTGTGTGTGTGTGTGTGTGTGTGTGTGTGTGTGTGTGTGTGGTGTTGTATGAGTGTGTGTGTGTGTGTGTGTGTGTGTGTGTGTGTGTGTGTGTGTGGTGTTGTGTGTGTGTGTGTGTGTGTGTGTGTGTGTGTGTGTGTGTGGTGTTGTGTGTGTGTGTGTGTGTGTGTGTGTGTGTGTGTGTGTGTGTGTGTGTGTTTTCGTCCCCCATTTCCCTTTTTGTGTCTCTTTCTGGCGTAATCGCTATCATTCCAATCAATATGTCTGGTACTATAGAAGTAATTTATGGACACCAACATTTACCGCTGTTTTCCATATCTTCGCTAGTAAACAGCCCTTTGAAAATCCTGACTCCAAGGTGAACAAAATTGGTCTCAGACTGTTCCATGCTGAGACAGTGCTTGTGCCCTGCCGACATCAGCAACAATCGCTAAAGAAAATGGACGACGGTTAGTGGAGAGAACAAGGCAGCATAGTATATTTGTGTGGAATGTTTTCAAAGCCTCGGTATGACTTTTGCAGTCGGCAGTGTTATAAACTATTTTTTAGTTGTAGGTCTGTTACAAAACGAATCACTCGTTTGTCTGTATCAATCGATCGATTCATGTATCTTTTTAATCATCTTCATGTTTGTCTTAGAGACTATCTTCTGATGTATGTGCTAGTAACACGTTTGTCTTTTGTCAACAGAAGGTACAGACGACCGTGCAACACTGGTCAGTTCTGTTGTGAAAGAACACAGAGTGTGGGCTCAACATGTCTTCATCCGGGGTCTGTCTAGCACGCGCAGTGAACAGGACAAACAGATCCTGATGGACACATTGTTCGCCCGCCTGGAGAAAGACATCCAAGCTCAAGGTCACAGAGAGTTCAAGAATGACGGTCTACTGAACATGGTTTTCGTCCGTAAAATCTAGATGGAGAATTTTGATCAGTTTTATTTTAATAGAATGTTCAGCTACAGTCCTCTGATGTTGCCAGGTGGACAAAAAGGGTTTCTGAATCGCGCTCCATTCCCACTTCAGGTGCGATGTCATAATATATTTTAAAGTCCTCGTTTTATGAGTTCAGGGTCGTTGTTTTTCGGATGTTCTATGGGTCAAGCCTCTGTCTTCGCGTACTTTCGATACACATTCTCTCGCTTCCAGGTGTTGTAGGGGTTCAAAGGTTCTCACTTCGGTATATCTTATGAACTATTTTATATAGTATATTCAGAATAATGTCCCTTTACATTAAAACTTGCTTTAGATGTGTGCTTCAATGTGTCTTCCATACGAAGTGTAAGATGTTTCTTATTTCAACTAAAACTAATAAATTGACTGCTATTAATCAATGTGTCCATATCTAAGACATCTAAGATAAACTTGCAAATGTCTTGAGAAAGAAAAAAGAAGAAAACATGGAAAAAGATGGAAAAAAGTAAAACGAATGCGTTAACATTATTTTCGCTTCTTTATAATTCTATGCTCTTTGCAGATGTACATTATCATTGTGATTAGAATATTGGAACATAACTTTTTTTCTTTATCTGCGTCACAGTTGGTGTCAACAAACAAGTTATATTAGATGGATGGAGTTAAGCTTGCCACATACATACATACATACATGTTGTTAATATTGTCATTAGTATCATTACTATTATCATTATTATTATTATTATTATTATTATTGGTGTTGTTGTTGTTGGTGGCGTAGTTATCATCATTATTAACATTAATATTGGCTCATATGCACAAACAATGTGAGTCTATGTTGTAACCCCGTGTTTCGGATGTCCCTGTCATGGACAAAGGCAGGGAGATTTTTTTGCCCCAATGCGAAGGAACACCAAAAATAATTGTGGTGTTATTCATTCGCTCATCTTTGCACATCACTGCATATCAATCACGACTAAAACATATCCCATGCATGCACCACATTTGCAAAGCAATAGATAATCAAAATTAAAAGCAAGAGAGTGAGGGTCGTAAGAAAATATTTTCATAATTGGCATACAATTGTCACCATGCAAACAGACAGGATATCAAAAACACATGAAACATGAAAGTGAAGGTGCACATTAAATCAGTATTTCTGCTTACACCAGTTATAATTCTCTTCTCAACTTTCACAATCAACTGTTACATCCTCTCTTCACTGCTCTTCGCCTACCCCCTCGCAAACAAATCAACACCCACCCCCCCCCACACACACACACACACCCCTATATACCCCACCCCACCCACCCACATACATGCACTTATACGTTAATATAGAAATACTTGGTCATTCAGTACTTAGGCTTTGAAATGCATTACAAGAAAGAAAATACTGTCTCCGATATGATTGATTCTGATCTTTCATACTTTCTCTCTGTCTGTCTGTCTCTTTGTTACTATCTCTGTCTCCGTCTCTCTCTGTCTGTCGCTTCCCTTACTATATATATATATATATATATATATATATATATATATATATATATATATATATATATATATATATATATATATGGGGTCCTATAGAGAGGGACGCTCAGTTGGACCAGTCTTATTTTGGCGACACTGGCTGTCGCAAGGAACTGTGACGCTCTGTCGGTATTTTGGCCGGAATTCGTAAACCGTTGGGGTTTTGTCTTAGGGGACTTCACTCTCCCTCTGTGGAGACCCGGCTTCATCCCGATGTGTGTGTGGCCTTCTTCAGTCCTGGGGAGCTCGAGAGTCGCTGGTGGACGTGATTCCCCAAGTGTTACACCAGAGTCGACCTTCCAGGACAACTGGAACTGTGTGGTGCCAGCTTTTCTCTCTCCCCACCCCCCACCCCCCTCCTCCCCCTCCAAGTTGAATATTACTGAAAAAAAAAAAAACTGTCATAGAAAAGGGTGACGGAAGGGGAAATAATTTCGGGTGTTCCTCCCGCTGAAGAGGAAAGCGAAAAGACTTCTCTGTGGTGTGTCTAATCGTTCTGAAGTATTGGTGCCTTACTGTATCGTTCTGTTGTTTGTACTGAAAATGTTTTTTTTTTTTTTTTTTTTTTTGTGTGTGTTTTTTTTTTGTTTGTTTGTTTTTTTTTAATTTCGGACGTTCGTTTGGATGAAGGTGAGAGGAAGTGTGAGAGAGCTGGCCATAACTTTTGTTTGAAAAGTCGCACGCAACACCCAGCCTCATGAATGCCTGTGTCCTGTTGCTACGTGACAGTCACAGATGTCGCCTTGCCAACTGAATGCCTGGGGACCTGGATAAATAACTGTGAGAACTTAACATTCCACTCATCGCCGTTTGTTGATTCTTTCGGGACTCAAGTGAAGCCTGCGCTGGTGAAGCACGTGAGTGAAGTACAATGCATGAGCGGATGGTGACATTGAAAGTCTGGTGATGCCATACTATGTAAAATCCTCTTGTTGCACACTTGGTGTTCGTTAGAGTGATGTCTGATAACAATTCCTTTTATTGTGTGGTACTTGTATACGTCTGGAAAGACCAGGTTTACTTGATGCCAGCCAAACGGAACTAACCCCGCAAGGAAAAACTCATGTAGGAAAACTTGACCAATGATGTCTCTGATAGAAACTCAAAGTGTGATAAATATTTCAAAGTTGCATGAGGTGTAAAAACCAAGAGCTCAATTTAAGGAATAGCTAGAGGGCGAAGTCAACGCTACTATGCTTAGATAACAGCCCCGAGAAATCATTCCCACAATTAAAATAATGAATTAAACCAACATCCCCAAATACTCTTAATGTCGTGCAATAGTTTACGGATATACAGGTGCAAACCCTTTTCCTTTCCCCGAACACTGGAAACTGTTTTGCCCTGCGACAGCTTGTGAAGAACAATACACAAATACATCCACGGGTGATTGCATATGTCCGTCTTTGGGTGCGCAATACACAAAAATTAATGTTTAATTTACGCATACTTCAGACACAACACTGGGAATAAGGATATATCATTGTAACGATGTTACACAACGATAGATCTCAACATATCGCAGTCCAGTACTGGTTTGTCACTGTGCTTCTAACTTGCAGTGAACTGGGGTGAAAGGCAGGACGAACAGAATAAACAGGAGAACCATGGAGCCTACCAGTCACTTTTCTTATGGAGATCCTGGCCAAGGCGTCTATGGTCACGATACAGGGGAGACGGGGCATGCATGGATCGACTTCATGAAGGATCATATTCTGAAAGCTTGTGGTGAGGGCTGTTCCATAACTTTTGTGTGTGTGTGTGTGTGTGTGTGTGTGTGTGTGTGTGTGTGTGTGTGTGTGTGTGTGCCTCTTTCTCTCTCTGTTAAAAAATCGCTGACTTTTATGTTTTTGTCCATCAGTTTCAATCATTTGTGTCTCTTCTTTCTTTTCTCAATATGAATGTGTTCGTGCGTCTCTGCATATTGTTTGTGTGCGCACCCTCGAGTGTATTCGTTCGTAGGTATGTATGTGAATGTGTGTGTGTGTGTGTGTGTGTGTGTGTGTGTGTGTGTGTGTCTGTGTGTGTGTGTGTGTGTGTGTGTGTGTGTGTGTCTGTGTCTGTGTGTGTCTGTGTGTGTCTGTGTCTGTGTGTGTATGCATGTGAATGTGCACGCATACTGATGTGAAAAAGTTGTTAGGAAAGTGAAAGCTGAAGCTTTTCTCCGGCTTGCTTTGTGGGCAACAATCACATCAAATGTGTGTTGTTGATTTTGTGTATGATATCTTTCCTCGAGTTCTTTATAAACCCTGAATTAGCAAAAGCATGGGAGATGATGTGGGACATAATCATAGACACGCCACTTCATATGCTATGGTTTGAACATGATTTACGTTTTGAACTAAGAACAATATCAGATGGTATCTCGACATCAGTTACCCGAGTGACAAGTATGTAAAGTGAAGCACAGACAATAACCACCAGTCCACCCCTTTCTAGCAACACATGTTCTGTGTGCATAAACAAGGAGTGAGAATAAAAGATTATTAACTTTTCTTGCACAGCAGATATATATTTTCACATTATCGTTTGTGATGTAAGCTGTGTGATGTGAAACAAAAACATTTAATTAAGACACTCGTGTCAATTGCTCTTTGTCTTGGACATCCAAAGTGTGCAAAAAAGATAAACATGCATGCATGCACGTACACACACACACACACACACACACACACACACACACACACACACACATTCCGTCTAAAAACACTTATAGTGAATAGACGTTAAACTGAAGAAGAACACACACACACACACACACACACACACACACACACACACTGGGAGAGTAGTGGGGTAGTGAGGCTATTGAAAGTAAAACTTCTTTACTTTCCTTCACTAACTGCAAGTCAAACCTTCTGAAATCACTATTAAAAAGGTATGGGTCGTGTATGACCCACACGAGCTTTCGAGGGGTGACCACGTTTTTTTCCTCTTTAAAAAGCATGGGTCATACATGACCCACACAAGCGTCCGTGCCACCATTAATTACTCATTAACTAACTAATGAATTTTTTTTCATTTCTTGGCAAAAGTTGGCCTTTTAGGTGTAGGAAGCATTTCTTAAATTTCGTAGAAAAATATTAAGATTTGGCTGAAATATTTGCGTTTTTGTACCCTTCTGGGTCGTGTACGACCCACGATAACCAGCAAAGGTTAATCAGCTTGCGAACCATATAACAGACACAGGTAAACATGACATACAAGTCTTACCTTGCCTTATGGAACTATTCATCCTTCTCTTCGCCGATGATGTTGTCGTGTTGGCGACAACTCCAATAGGCTCGCAAAATCAGTTAGATGCTTTAAGAACATGTTGCGGCAGATTAAAACTGGAAGTTAACAAGGAGAAGACCAAGGTAAAGATATTAATTTTTAGAGAAAAGGCGGCCACCTCTCTAAGCACGCACAATGGTTTCATGAGGGAAGAGAGCTCGAAGTTGTAAACTGATACTGTTACCTTGACTTTATGTGATAGATTTTAGCTGGGCGAGGGGCCTATAATTTATATTTAGAGATATTATAGAATTAGCAATGCTTGCTCACAGCGCCAAGTTGTAACAAGGTACACTTGGTGGTAAAGGGCTGTGGTTTAGGGATGGATTGAATTTGGATACAAGAATCGAAACATTAAAGGGAAAGATTTTGGATCATTCTTGTGATGGATCTTAATCCTGTCGGCGACGCCACTTCTGTAGCCGACCGAGTGGTTCTAATAGGGTACGGACGGTACAAAAGAACTAACTAAATGATGACTGAATGTATTAAAGGACAGACAAGAATTCCCGCGCACAGGCCAGGAACATATAAAGGCCAGTCACAAATGGGTTTTTCTATTGTTTTATTTACAATAGTTATGTCGAGAAAAACTAAGAAGACAAAAAAAGAGAAGACATAAAAGAGAAGACCTAAGAGAAGATAAAAAGAGAAGATATACGAAGAGAAGAACTAAGAAGAGAAGAGGTAACAGAGAAGACAGTGCAGCAATACGTAGCGAGATGTCAGCCGTTGTGAGAACACACACAACACACACTCACACCCTGCTTGCGATGCACAGAGAGAGAGAGAGAGAGAGAGAGAGAGAGAGAAGCTCTGGTCAGATGACTGACCAGGTATGAACTGACCACTCATCACTCACTGTGCCAATTTATGCAAGTTAAGCGGACTGCGAAGGCAGTCACGTGTGCTGCGAGCAGATCGAACTAATCTGGCCAAATCTGAATCTATGTTTCTTACAAGGTGTTCAGTGACAGATTTCTAAATGATTCCTGAACCGATTTACGTCGGATGAGTTGCAAAAGAAAGAGCTCAACGCCTACTTTATAATGAGTATAAAATGAAGTGTTGATTATTTAAGATGAATTTATAATCTTAATTTAAGTCACCTGAACAGGGTTAGTTTTAACGAGCTCGTCACTGAAAATTACAAACTGCGTTAAATCAGTTTAACGTAGGCAAACATAAATGGAATAGACTAAGGTGGAATTGCGACGATTCTGCCAGTATATAATACTTGTAGTTTACTGATCCGACAAAAGAGATATTAATCAAATACCACCGTGAGAAGAAACACAGATTCCAGCTCAGCCAATAGCGTACCGAAACGCGACACTGGTCGAGCCGTGAGTAGGTTGTCTGGCGAGGAGGACAAAATGACGTAAGCGGCTTGGCATTCAAACTGGGAGCTATGTCACACAATCTGTGCGGGGGTTAGCTGGGGAAAACGTCGTCTGATGTAGCTCGTGTGTGAGCAGTTTTGGAGCAAGCATTTACATTCACAGCAATGTTCAACATCAAACATGGTACTGATCCCCCTGTGGCAAATGCAAAAAAATCTGTTTACGTTCTGTGCAGAGCTTTTCAGAAATATAAAGAGATGACCAAAAGAGTCTTCTTCAAAGTTTTTTATTCAAAAGTTTTACCAATTCTATTATATAGCTCAGAAATTTGGTGCCATGAAAATTTGGCATGCAAAGATTTTTGGGCATTCCAATAGCAGGGCTTAAACTTTGCAGAAAACAATTTTTTAGGTGTCTTTAGAGCCGAAAATACAGAATTTTTTTTACTTTTTAATTTTTTTAAAATTAATTAATTAATTAATTAATTAATTTTTTTCTTTTTTTCTTTTTTTTTTTTTTTTTTTTTTATATTAAATTATGGTTTTCCAATGATATCCCAAGAACTAATTGAGATAAACTGTTAAGATTTTCCATACTTCTTTTTCAGTTATTTATTTTTTTAAATGGTTTTCCAATAATTATCTCAAGAACGAATTGAGATAAACTGTTCAGATTTTCCATACTTGTTTTTTTTACATTGTGGCCTGTTGCATGGACCTCAATTTTGGATTCTCTTATGCAGTTAATTATCATTTTCTTATGTATGTGTGTTTTTGTGTTGTTTTTTTCCGTCACATTTTTTTTTCTTGTAATGCGAGCAACCGCAAGACAAATTCTCAGTAATAGCCTTACCTGCTTTCTGTTTGGTTTTTGTTGTAAAACAATCCGACATTTTCGTTTGGGTGAAATTTGAAAGCTCTCCAATTTGTGTCAAACAGTGGAAAAGTAAACAAAGCAATTTTCATATCTATGTGTACATTCTTTATAGTTCGGCTCTAAAGACACCTATAAATTGTTTTCTGCAAAGTTAAAAGCCCTGCTACATATCATTTCTAATGTATTTTCTCATTCTAAGGCCAGTTACATCAGTAAAAATAAAACAATAGTAAGACTGACCATATACCAAAAATCATGTCAAAAAATGTTTCAGTTTGGGTGGTACTGCCACCTTAACAGATTGTCTGTAGTCACCACTGATGCGGTATGTGTGACGGGACAGTAAATTCTTCTTCGTTCGTGGGCTGCAACTCCCACAGCCGCACGTTCACTCGTATGTACACGAGTGAGCTTTTACGTGTATGACCGTTCCAGTTTTACTCCACCGCCATGTAGACAGCCATACTCCGTTTTCGGGGGTGTGCTTGCTGGGTATTTTCTTGTTTCCATAACCCAACCGACCGTTGACATGAATAACAGGATCTTTGACGTGCCGTATTTGATCTGTGCAGACCTGCTTAATTTGTGTTTGAACCCTCTTCGTGTGTATACGCAAGCTGAAAATCAAATGGTGCGGTGACTGACATTTTCAGGTTTCAAATACTTATTTTTACTGCCACTTTGAATTTGGTAAACTGGAACTTGATAAGCCCTTTTACTGGCAAATACTTGTGTAATTCGGCATTCTTCATATCAGTTTAGACATAACAAACTAAAATGGAATCCATACTGACAACCACCTGCATGTATCTTCACCACAAGCCCTAGCTGACAACAACCAGTACGCAGCTTGTCGTGCAGAACAGTTCAGTTCAGTTCGAGGAGGCGTCACTGCGTTCTGACAAACTGATATACGCTACACACGCCTGCTAAGAAGATGCTCGAACAGCAGTGTAACTTAACTCGTTCTGTCAGGCATCAAATGGGGAAGTAACAACAACTTGAAATGAATGGATACATTATTGAATAAATAGATAAATAAATAAAATGAAATTTATGAATATAAAATCGATTAAGAACAGATGAGCCGGTAGGAGAAAAAACATCGACAAAAACAAGAACATGTGGAACAATGCAAGGGAAGCAAATCATGAAATGCCGCTCTTGCGAGCAAGAGTTGTCCATGATTACCCGGAAGGGGTTGAGAGGGAAGTGGGTGCTTGTTCAAACCGAGGTTTTGCTTCCTTGTTGTCAAAGAAGAGGGGGCAGGGAACGGGTGGGGGATTACAGATCAGTGGTGGGGGCCTGGAAAAAGAGGAAGTTGTATGCTACGGAAATCTTCAAAGTCGTGACTTGCACTGTCATTAGTACATTACCGTTCACCTGTGTGTTGTCCACACTTAACGTGAGCTGAGCTGTATCGACGTCGCCATGTCTTGCAGGTGGGTTTTATGTGCCTTAATCTGGACTCAGCCTGCTCTTTCATTCTTGCCTGTTGCACTGTCGTAGCAGAACCTGTTGTTAGGCTTTCTCAGTGTCAGTGCTCGTTCTCTGGTTCTTGCTCTCAAATCAATACGTGATATGACTGACACTTTTGTGCAGTGCTGAAAGGATTTAAGGTCAACCAAATTTTTTTAATAATCACTTCCGTAGGGCCTGAACCAAAAGTAGCCATCGGAAACCAACACTTACCAATCAAGTGACTTACTGTTGCTTGTTTATAACACTGCCATCGCGTGCGTGCGCGCCCACACTCACATACACACACACGCGCGCACACAGACACACACACACACACACACACACACACAGACACACACTGGGGCGGGAATACAGGGGATAGAGATGGGGAAATTTTACATTTGATTGATATATAATTCACTAAGTGGAAGCTATTGCAGAGAGCAGGCACCTCCATAATCTACTGTGTCACAAACCAAAAATAATTAAATAATTACACCCACAATACACACACACACACACACACACACACACACACACACACACACACTACACGCACACACACTACACGCACACACACACACGCACACACACACATACACACACACATACGCACGCGCGCACACACACACACGCACACACACATACTTACATACATACATTTATATATATATATATATATATATATATATATATATATATGTGTGTGTGCGCGCGTGCGTGCGCGTGTGTGTGTATTTCCTGTTTTCATGATCTGTCACTGTTTGCTTTTGACTGTCATTATGCATTGCAGTTTTCATTTATTGATGTATTGATCATTGGTTATTTCAGAGATAACAAAGACAATCATAGCCACTTCTTCTGCATTCACAGGCTGCAACTCCCAAGGTCACTTTAAATTACCTGCGAGTAGGCTTATTGATTTTATATGCATACTTGGTACATTCTTGTTTCCATAACCAATAAAACACTGAAATAGAATGGATATACAAGATCTCTTAATGTGCTCATTTGATCTTATGCATGCATATTCACATGTAGGGGGTATTAGCAGGTCTGCCCATTATGTTGATTTGGGAGATCAGAGAAATGTTGATCCACATTGAACCCACTAGGTGCACCAAAATCAGTGGTCAAACTCAAGAAACACAGTCTAGATTCCAGCACTCTAACCATTCAGCCCCCCCCCCCCCCCCCCCCTCATTGGTAATCCTACTGAAACAGCAGATAGGACAGGAAAAACAGCAACGCAACAACAACAACAAGCAAACAAAAACTACACAAGCAATAGCAAAGTACTTTACGGAAGAGAATCTCATAATTTGGAGATGAAATGGTTATTAAGGCATTGACGACAAAGAAAACAACACCAACTTAATTAACAGTTATGAGCAAGAACAAGGTAGTTTGTATAATTTAACAATAACTTTGACAATGACAGAAAACAACACGGACAGACTTTACTGTAACAACTACTACTATACCAATGATGACATCAAAACCAGCTTCAGCAACATCAACAACAAAAGCATGCTTTCCAAGAAACTGAAACTTTCCAAGGGAGTCCATTTGGTTATAAAATGTTCAGGCTGTCAACAGCAGTAATAAAGACCAGAACAACAAGAACAAAAGCAAAAGGACAATGCCAAAGAGAGTCCTCTACATTAATATAATTAAATTAGGGAAAGGGGTAGTTTTAAAATGGGTATTTTTTTGTTTTTGTTTTGTTTTGTGGCTTTGTTGTTGTTATTTTATTTTTTATACCTTTACCTGTTGTTGTTTTTTGTTGTTTTTTTGGTGGGTTTTTTCCTTCTTCCAGAAACTGAAACATACTCTGGTAATAGGGAAAAAGGAAGAGCTGA
>NC_134886.1:40187025-40242025 GCF_041734735.1 Babylonia areolata
ATAGGGTCCCCGGTAGCGCAGTGATGAATCTCTAGAGCCAGTGCGAGAGTAGCAGCCTTTGTAATGGACACAAAAAATGTAACTCATGCAGTTCTGACTTAATTTTTTTTTAAAATTATTATTATTATTATTACTACTACCTTTTTCTATATTATAATTATTATTTATTTATTTATGTAAGCTTATCTATTATTTATTCCCCCCCCCCCCTTTTTTTTTCTCAAGGCCTGACTAAGCGCGTTGGGTTACGCTGCTGGTCAGGCATCTGCTTGGCAGATGTGGTGTAGCGTATATGGTTTTGTCCGAACGCAGTGACGCCTCCTTGAGCTACTGAAACTGAAACTGAAACTGACTTAATTAGGGTCACTGGAGAACATGTTTTTACATGTGGTGATAGTGTATTATGTTTATTGTCTTGTATCACATATTGGGGACGGCAGATTTATCTGTGTGAAGTTTGGGCTGCTTTCCCCAGCGAGCTCTAGTGCATTGGCCCAATGCAACACCACATTTTGTTGTTGACATGTCGTTTTTTTGTCTGCTAGTAGTTTTGTTTTTCTGTCACAGTGGATTTTCTAAGCATAATTTTGCCAGTGACTAGCCTTTTGTTGCTGTTTATATAGGAGTGTAAAAAAAAAAAAAAAAAAAAAAAAAAAAATCCCAGTCCATATTAGACTCGAACCAGTTAATACACCTGCTTCCTAGATGAGTGCAGTGTATCACTGGGCCACCACCACTCAACCTCCCCAGCGTCAACATTGGCTGTGACACCTGTAAGGGCAGATAGAGGGGGTGTTTCACTGATCAGTCCAGTTAGAAAAGTTGAGAGACGCTGTCCTATTTCCAGACTGCGCTCATGTTTGCAGGTGGTTCCACCCCCACATAAATGGGAAAGAGGCAGAGCAGCTGCTGATGCAGCAGGGCAGAGACGGGAGCTTCCTGGTAAGACGCAGCACCAGATCGAAAGATGACTTCTCCATCTCCGTCAGGTCAGTGAACTGTGAAGTATGACACCCTGTGATGGTAGGGGTGGATGGGGGAAGTGGGGGATGAGGTGGGATGAGGAAAAACCAACAACATCAAAACATTAATGAAGAACTGTCACAGTAATGACTGTCTTGACAGACAAATGTGTGCACATACCTGCTCAAGGATGCATTCAAAACTGACAAAATGAAGTGGGTATATGATTGATTCACATGCAAACATACAAACATGACACATGTTCAAAGGCATGAAGGTCTTGGATAATTGAAAGACAGCTAGCTTGTTTAACAGCAGTGTGATTTTTTCTCTACACTGCGTCACAGGAAGGTTTTTTTTGACTCACTTGTGTAAACAAAGTGAGTATGTTTTAACCCGGTGTTCGGTTGTCTGTGTGTGTGTCTGTGTGTCCGTGGTAAACTTTAACATTGACATTTTCTCTGCAAATACTTTGTCAGTTGATACCAAATTAGGCATAACAATAGGAAAAATTCAGTTCTTTCCAGTCATCTTGCTTAAAGCAATATTGCACCTCTGGGATGGGCACAAAAAATAAAAAAAGAAGCCTAATTATATGCAAACTGCATTTACGGTTATATTTATATTTTTTGTATTCTCTAAACTTGGCACTTTGACCTCTTATTCTGACACAACAACAAGAGGAGTCATTATTATCATTTTTTGTTCAAACAGGAACTTCTTTTGCTAAGCATGGAATTTTTATTTATTTTGCAAACGTTTTGGTGCAGGGAGTAAAAAGGGAAAATACTCTGTAATTAATGCTAGGGGACTTAATTTATCACAAGTGAGTCTTGAAGGCCTTGCCTCTCTTGTTTTTGAGATTGAATTATTCAGGGAACATTGTGGAGCAGTAACTGGGTGAAGAGTCAGTCACAGTGTCTGGGTCCTTTGGCGCCTCATCAGAGAGAGGTGGGAAAGAAAGGGATGTGGGAAAACCATGGCGAAGCGTGATCAGTGATGTGGAAAGAGCAGGATGTTCTTGCCAACTCTCTCTCTCTCTCTCTCTCTCCCTCTCTCTCTCTCTTATACACCCACCCACTCCCTCTCATACCCCCCCCCTCCCCCAACACACACACACACACACACACACACACACACACACACACATGATCACACACGCTCACACTCAAAGTGATACAGATCAGAGGAAGAGCATTTTGAGAGATTCTTCACAGTGTCTCTTTTGTTTGAAGTATTGCTTCACTACAGTGTCTCTTTGTTCCTCACGCAGCGTAGGACAGCGCTTCATTTCCTGAGCTTGTGACACTGCCTGCACATGTGTATCTGTGCACTTCTCTTCTCTTTTAAGGTGTTCCCTATATACCTAGTTATATTGATTTTTTATATTATAGTTCTGAAAAACAACAACAACAACAACAAAAAAGTACACAAAACTGAAAACTGGAAAGGAATACACACACACACACACACACACACACACACACACATACAGCTACATATATATGGATGTGTGTGTATATATATATATATATATATATATATATATATATATATATATATATATATATATATATAATGTAGCCATGTACTGAACTGAGTGGTTCTAATAGGGGACGGTACAAAAGAACTAACTAATGATTGATTGTATGTATTAAAGGATAGACAAAAATTCCCATGCACAGACCAGGAACATATAGAGGCCAGTCACAAATGGGTTTTTCTATTGTTTTATTTACAATAGTTGTCAGATGAGAAGAAGTGATATGTAGCGAGATGCCAGTCGTTGTTTGAACACACACGACACACACTCACACACTGCTTGCGATGCAGCAAGAGAGAGAGCGCCTCTGGTCAGATTTAAAGGGAGGTGAATTTATAATCTTAATTTAAGTCACCTGAACAGGGTCAGTTTTAACGAGCTCATCACGGAAAATTACAAACTATGTCAAATCAGTTTAACATAGGCAAACATAAATGGAATAGATTTAAAGATGGAATTGTGATGATTCTACCAGTATATAATACTTGCAGTTTACTGATCCGACAAACGAGATATTAATTAAATACAGTGGAGCAGAAACACAGATTCCAGCTCAGCCAATAGCATACTGCAACGCTGGTCGAGGAGTAGGCTGTCTGGCGAGAAGGACAAAATGATGTAAGCGGCTTAGCGTCAGTTGAAATCTTTAGACTGACAAACGATTAAACTGAAACCAAGTATGCTTCTGACTGATTTAAGCATGTGCATAAGAACAGCAAATATAATATTACAGTGAATGATACAGAGACTTGATTTAATAGGTGTTTAGAGAATAGGTTGAGAATGGGCTTTGCATTCAAACGGGGAATGGCATCACACATTCTGCGTGAGCTGTTGAAGGCCAGCCGTTTGTTGCGAAAACGTCGTTTGATGTAGCTTGTGTGTGAAACAGTTTTTGAACCAAGCAGAGTGCTTGGTTACACACACACACACACACACACACACACACACACACACACACACAAATATATATATATATATATATATATATATATATATATATATATATATATATATATAATATACATGGTGTGTCATATATATATGGTGGTGGTCGAAGGCAGAGACTGAAACTGAAACTGATCTCTCTGTTCTCCCTTGGGTTTTCCTTGGGCCCAGTTTGCTGTCATTTTTGACACGTCACCGTCACCCCTCATCACAGGAAGCAGTGGCCCAGTGGCAATGTGACTGACCAGTTAGGAAGCGAATGTCCCTGGGGTCAAGTCCCATATTCTCTCTCTCTCTCTCTCTCTCTCTCTCTCTCTCTCTCTCTCTCTCTCTATATATATATATATATATACATATAATATGTATTTATCTATTTGATAATGATAATGATGATAGTGATAATGATAATAGTAATAATGAAAATAATAATGATAATAATTGTTATTATTATCAAAGATAATACTCACATGGGGCAGACTCCCCATATAATCATAATGGACTCCGTGCGCCTCAGATGAAACAATACATGTACAGTAGTGCATAATAACATAGCTCTGCACATGAACACACACACACACACACACACACACACACACACACACACACACACACACACACACACACTCACACACATATGTGTGTGTGTGTGTGTGTGTGTGTGTGTATCTATACTCCAAGACAATACTACAAATTGCAGATATCACACACACACACACACACACACACACACACACACACACACATAATCAACATGTGTTTGAAAGAGTTTAATTTTGGAGCCCAGTTGGCTCTTTGTTGTAATTCTACTGGTTGACTAGTTGTCTTGTTTTTTCTCTCTCTCTCTCTCTCTCTCTCTCTCTCTCTCTCTCTCTCTTAAAAAAAAAGAAAAGAAAAAAAAAAGATAATTGAGGAGAGAGGAACAGGGAAAGTTTTTATGATTTAAGGCATGGGTGGGGTGGGGGAGATGATAGATTTTCGTCTAATATCACAAATGTGGATAGACATTAAGCAAAAGAATGAACGGACACACACACACACACACACACACAGAGAAAACGGTATTGCAGAAATGTCAGGAGGGCAGAGGGAGGAAGACTTCCTCTGTATGTGTGTTTTCTCTCTGTGTGTGTATGTGTGTGTGTGTGTGTGTGTGTGTGTGTGTGTGTGTGTGTGTGTGTGTGTGTGTGTGTGTGTGTGACACACTCTCTCTCTTTCTCTCTCTTTCACACACACACACACACACACACACACGTACTATGGAAGGGGTGTTGAAGTTCCTGGTTTGAGAGGGAATATTGAACCAACGTGTTGACTTTGAATAGACAGATCAAACTTTCCTCATTTCAGTGTGCATACAATTATTTATTTTGGTCAGCATGTTGGAACTTACCACCACATTTTCCTTCTTTCGTTTTCCTTTCTTTCTTTCTTCTGTTATTTCTTTCTTTCTTTCTTTCTTTCTAGGCCCATGGCTTGCAAGCAGTATACGAAAGCTCTGCATCATAAAGTTCACAAGCTGTCTTTACTGTGAACAACACAAAAGCAGAGGGAGAGACAGACAGACAATAGGTACACACACACACACACACACACACACACACACACACACACACACACACACACACACAATCAACATGTGTTTGAAAGAGTTTAATTTGGAGCCCAGTTGGCTCTTTGTTGTAATTCTACTGGTTGACTAGTTGTCTTGTTTTATTTGATTTTTTTTTTTTCTCTTAAAAAAAAAGAAAAAGAAAAAAAAAAGATAATTGAGGAGAGAGGAACAGGGAAAGTTTTTATGATTTAAGGCATGGGTGGGGTGGGGGAGATGATAGATTTTCGTCTAATATCACAAATGTGGATAGACGTTAAGCAAAAGAACGAACGAACACACACAGAGACACAGAAAACGGTATTGCAGAAATGTCAGGAGGGCAGAGGGAGGAAGACTTCCTCTGTATGTGTATTTTCTCTCTGTGTGTGTGTGTGTGTGTGTGTGTGTGTGTGTGTGTGTGTGTGTGTGTGACACATGCACACAAATACCTTGGCCTTGACTGCCAGATAGAAAATTGAACCCCAGACATTATCAAATCTGTAGCAGCACTATTAAAGGGCTGATAAAGAAAAAAAAAAGGTCAGAATTGTTCCAGTTAGTGGACCTTGGAAAACAGAATAAGTCATTGTCAACTTGATCCTTTAAAACAAAATTAATTATGCAAAATGTTTACACACACACACTCTCTCTCTCTTTCTCTCTCTTTCACACACACACACACACACACACACACACACACACACGTACTATGGAAGGGGTGTTGAAGTTCCTGGTTTGAGAGGGAATATTGAACAAACGTGTTGACTTTGAATAGACAGATCAAACTTTCCTCATTTCAGTGTGCATACAATTATTTATTTTGGTCAGCATGTTGGAACTTACCACCACATTTTCCTTCTTTCTTTTTTCTTTCTTTCTTTCTTCTGTTATTTCTTTCTTTCTTTCTTTCTAGGCCCATGGCTTGCAAGCAGTATACGAAAGCTCTGCATCATAAAGTTCACAAGCTGTCTTTACTGTGAACAACACAAAAGCAGAGGGAGAGACAGACAGACCAACAGGTACACACACACACACACACACACACACACACACTCAACATGTGTTTGAAAGAGTTTAATTTGGAGCCCAGTTGGCTCTTTGTTGTAATTCTACTGGTTGACTAGTTGTCTTGTTTTATTTGATTTTTTTTTTTTCTCTTAAAAAAAAAAAAAAAGAAAAAAAAAAGATAATTGAGGAGAGAGGAACAGGGAAAGTTTTTATGATTTAAGGCATGGGTGGGGTGGGGGAGATGATAGATTTTCGTCTAATATCACAAATGTGGATAGACGTTAAGCAAAAGAACGAACGAACACACACAGAGACACAGAAAACGGTATTGCAGAAATGTCAGGAGGGCAGAGGGAGGAAGATTTCCTCTGTATGTGTATTTTCTCTCTCTCTGTGTGTGTGTGTGTGTGTGTGTGTGTGTGTGTGTGTGTGTGTGTGTGTGTGTGTGTGTGACACATGCACACAAATACCTTGGCCTTGACTGGCAAATAGAAAATTGAATCCCAGACGTTATCAAATCTGTAGCAGCACTATTAAAGGGCTGATAAAGAAAAAAAAAAAAGGTCAGAATTATTCCAGTTAGTGGACCTCGGAAAACAGAATAAGTCATTGTCAACTTGATCCTTTAAAACAAAATTAATTATGCAAAATGTTTACACACACACACTCTCTCTCTCTCGTTCTCTCTCTTGCACACACACACACACACACACACACACACACACACGTACTATGGAAGGGGTGTTGAAGTTCCTGGTTTGAGAGGGAATATTGAACAAACGTGTTGACTTTGAATAGACAGATCAAACTTTCCTCACTTCAGTGTGCATACAATTATTTATTTTGGTCAGCATGTTGGAACTTACCACCACATTTTCCTTCTTTCGTTTTTCTTTCTTTCTTTCTTCTGTTATTTCTTTCTTTCTTTCTTTCTTTCTTTCTAGGCCCATGGCTTGCAAGCAGTATACGAAAGCTCTGCATCATAAAGTTCACAAGCTGTCTTTACTGTGAACAACACAAAAGCAGAGGGAGAGACAGACAGACCAACAGGTACACACACACACACACACACACACACACACACACACACACACACACACACACACACACAGAGAGAGAGAGAGAGAGAGAGAGAGAGAGAGAGAGAGAGAGAGAGAGAAGCAAGGACAAAAAGAACAGCTCAGTTCCAGGGCCTAGTGCCTCTGTATTATCAGAACCTCTGATCAGTACTTCCCTGTACACAGACAGACAACTCCCGAGTCGATAGCCAATACAAAGGGGAAATTATTTGTAAAAAAACACACCCAAAAAAACAAACAAACAAACAAACAAAAAATAAAAGGCCATGCATTGACGTCAGAATGTCATGAGAAAGAACAGTTTGCATTATGACCAGGCATGTTGACGCTGGAGCTATGGGCTGGTGCAGAGGCACATGATTATGAAATAATGATAACAGATACACTGGAGCAGTGTGTGTGTGTGTGTGTGTGTGTGTGTGTGTGTGTGTGTGTGTGTGTGTGTCTGTCTGTCTGTCTATGTGTGTGTGTGTGCAACATCTTACATGCAGACAACAGATTTACAGCAACAACACCTTGACACTGGAGCTATGAGCTGGTGCAGAGGCATATGATTATGAAATAGTGATAACAGATATACTGGAGCAGTGTGTGTGTGTGTGTGTGTGTGTGTGTGTGTGTGTGTGTGTGTGTGTGTGTGTGTGTGTGTGTGTCTGTCTGTCTGTCTGTCTGTCTGTCTGTCTGTCTATGTGTGTGTGTGCAACATCTTACATGCAGACAACAGATTTACAGCAACAACACATTGACACTGGAGCTATGAGCTGGTGCAGAGGCACATGATTATGAAATAATGATAACAGATACACTGGAGCAGTGTGTGTGTGTGTGTGTGTGTGTGTGTGTGTGTGTGTGTGTGTGTGTGTCTGTGTGTGTGTGTGTGTGTGTGTGTGTGTGTGTGCAACGTCTTACATGCAGACAACAGATTTACAGCAACAACACATTGACACATTGACACTGGAGCAATGATTTGCACCAGGTTCATGAATGGTATATAGTAATAGACAGTCTGGAGCATGTTGTGTGTGTAGGTGCACACACATGCAGGCAAATCTTAAGGGGATGATCATCGTGGGTGGGATTGGAGGGGAGGTGCAGAGTACAGAGTTGGTTCTCAAACCCTGACGACACATACTATGGATTAAACGCTTTCTTTTGCAGTCAGACTCAATGTCTGGCACTTAGGATTTTTTTAATTTTTTTTTTTTTTTTTTTTTTTTTAATTATTTATTTATTTAAATCATTTTGTCTTATCATTATTCACATGTGGCTGCTTTTTCTTTCAGTTCACAGTAGACTGCTGGAGAGTTCCACGGCCATCTTGGATCTTGCGCATGTGTATCGAACTTGACTACTGTGACTCTCTATTGTCTGGTTTGCCTGCTTCATCCATTCAGTCCCTTCAGCGCATACAAAATTCTGCTGCCCGACTCATCCTCAGAAAGAAAAGATCTGAGCACACCACTCCTCTTTTGCAACATCTCCACTGGCTCCCTGTCTCACACCGAATAAAGTACAAGATCAGCACTCTGTGCTACAAATGTATTCACAAATCAGCCCCTTCCTATCTCTGTGGCTGCCTTCACCTCTACACTCCATCTCGCTCACTACGATCAGCTTCGGATCCACTCCACTTACGCATACCCAGATTCAAACTCTCGACTGTTGGCCGCCGTTCTTCCTCTGTCTCTGGACCTTGCAATTGGAATGAACTTCCTCTTTCGCTTTGTCAAGTCTCCACTCTCAGCTCTTTCAAGTCTGGCCTTAAAACCCACCTCTTCCCAAAATAGCCTCCCTTCCCTGCCTCTTCCTTGTCTTTAGTTTCTCCAGTTTTAGAGTTATGCATGTGTGAGAATGACTGGTGCGAAAGCGCTTAGATTTGTCTATGCACAAGATTCAGTGCTATATAAGTACCATTATTATTATTATTATTATTATTATTAAACTCGAAATCGCAAACAATGCCAAAGGCGATCAACACAAGCAAAAGCAGCAAACATATGTGCTGTCCTCCTTTTCTTCAGTTGATAGCCTCCATTGCTAAACCAAACTGTACAATATATCCACAATAAAAAAGAACAAAAAATGAAGCAAAAAGTCGAAGAAAGAAGCCTTCTGTTTAGCACTTTCTTCCTCTCTCGATCGCGTCGTTGCTTGAAATTTTGGAGAGCCAATCAACTTCGAGAACACAGATCATGTGATGCACATCTCTAAGTCATATAAACATGGAACTCTCTAGTGGTCTATTGCGCCTAGTGTGTTTATTATTTAAAAAAAAAAAAAAAAATGTATCTTTATTATGATCCAGTTAACTCTTTTACACACACTGACACAGGCATACACACACACACAGTATACATGCAGAGAACTCTAACAATGATGTAACAGTAATTATTGGATTTTGTATGTGTGTGTAAGTGGGGAATGGGGTTGGCAGCTTTGCTGTTGAACCGGAGGGAGATACATTACCATCCCCCCACACCCCCAGTACCCCTCTCCCGACCAATAATGACAGAATAGCATCATTATGCCACCCTCCTCCTTTTCCTCCTCCACCTTTTTCTCCTTCTCCTCCTCCTCCTCCTAATGGCTTATAATTTCTGTACAACGTTGATAATAACAGAATAGTATTATTTTTCCACACTCCCCTTCTTCCTCCTCCTCCTCCTACTTATGGCTTATGATTTCTGTACAATAATGGATAATGACAGACTAGTATCATTGTGCCACCCTCCTTCTCTTCCTCCTCCTCCTCCTTTTCTCCTTTTCTTTCTCCTCCTCCTCCTCCTACTCACGGCTTTTGATTTCTGTAAAGTAATGGGTTTATGATGACAGACTAGTATCATAGTATCACCCTTTTCCTTCTTCTCTTTTTCCTCCTGCTCTTCCGCCTCTTCCTACTTATGGCCTCTGATTTCTGTACAGTATTTCTGTACAATAATGGATAATGACAGACTACTGACTAGTATCATTGCCCTGCTCCTCCTTTTCCTCCTCCTCTTCTTCCTCCTCCTCCTCCTACTACTACTTACAGCTTCTTCTTCTTCCTCGTCCACCTCCCATTAGATGAGGAGCCCGGTGTCCTCGATGAAGGCTGCCGTCCGTCACAGCTCCTCCAGGGTGCCGTACAGTTTGGCTTCCACTGCTGTCGGTGTTGGCCAGTACTTCCACTTGGATGCTGCATATGTCCTACAGTCTTGAAGGATGTGGTCGGTTGTCATTGGTCCCTCACCACAAGGGCACTCTCCACTCTGTCCAATGCCAAATTTTGTGTGCTTCTGGTGGAGCAGGCGGTTGTGTCCAGTCCTCAGGCGGAAGATCTTGACCTGTTCCCGTCGTTCTAGCAAATGGTATCTATCTTCTGGGTTATATTTGGGGTGCTGGAGGTGCCACTTTATTCCTTGCTGTGCCTTGATGATTGTCTTGATTTCATCGTATGACACCAGTTTGTTGGCCTGCTCTTTCTGTGCACCGTCTTTTGCCAGAATGTCCGCTTTTTCGTTGTCTCTGATGCCACAGTGTGCTGGTACCCATTGTATCACCACTTTCTCCACTCTGGCACTCAGGGCAACAAGGGCTGAAGTGAGATGGTTCTGTTCTTTGCAGCGGGAGTTTTTGAGGACTTGGAGCATGGAGAGAGCGTCTGAGAACACCACCACCTGCCCTGTTCGTGTGGAGTTCTGTGAGACTGTTGTGGCTGCCTCACAGAGGGCTTCTCGCTCAGCTCGGAAGTTGGTGGAGTATCTTCCTGTTGGGATTGCAATTTCTTCGTCTCTGTCTTTGTATCGGAGGAAGATTACAGCTTCACCATCCCTCGTTGCTTCTGTGGCGGAGCCATCTGTAAAGACATGGGTCCAGTCTTCCTGGGGGTACTGGTTGCGGATGTACTCCATGGCCAGGGCCTTCGTTTGGGTGTCTGACTGTGTTCCTCTCTTCTCCACTACAGGAATGCTGGTGACGACTGTTGGGAACACCTGCCTCTGACTTTGCAGCTGATGCCCATGTTGATGTCCTGTACTCAACTACAGGTCGGACTCTCCCTGTATAGAGTCTCTTTAGGATACGTCCATCAGCCCCCCAGTCTGTCCCTGCAAGTTTCTTCATGATCGCCAGTCTCAGCTTGGCCCTGCTACAGCACCTGGTGATCTGCTGTTTCCAAGTGAGCCTGCGGTCAAAGGTCACTCCCAGGTAGATAGGTGTGGGTTCCTCTGCAAGCCTTTGGTTGTTCAGTGTCAGTTTCGCCTCTTGCTTCTTGCTGGATAGGCTGAACACTGTGTAGGTTGTTTTGCTTGAATTGACAGAGACAAGCCATTCCTTGGTCCAGTTGCTGATCTTGTTGAGCGCAGTCTGGAGGCGTACCTGTGCTGTAGTGGTGTTCTCTTCAGAGCACCAGAGTACCAGGTCATCTGTGTAGATTGCCCCTCTGACCCCTCTTGGCAGTTCTCTGACGATGTCATCTGTGAAGATGAGGAACAGCGTTGGCGAAAGGACTCCACCTTGTGGTACTCCCTGTTTCAGCACCTTCTTCTTGCTCTCCTTTTCCTCCTCCTCTTCTTCTTCCTCCTCCTCCTCCTACTACTACTTACGGCTTATGATTTCTGTACAATACTGGATAATGACAAGACTTGTGTGCGTGTCTCTGTGCTGTCCTTCAACAGATGGGAAAAGCTGGTCCACATCAAGATCCAGAACACGGGGGATGGCTTTGACCTGTTTGGTGGGGAGGTGTTCGCCACTCTGGCTGAGCTGGTGCAGTACTACTTGGAGGACAAAGGCACGCTCACTGTCACAGGGAACATCATCAAACTCAAGTACCCTCTCACCACCGTGGACCCCACCGCAGAGAGGTCTGACAGTAGTCAGCGGATCGTCGATGTTGTTGTTGTTGTTGTGGTTGTGGTTGTGGTCAGATCAGAGGGAGGGAGTGAGTGAGGATGGTGGAAGGGTTGTGTGTGTGTGTGTGTGTGTGTGTGTGTGTGTGTGTGTGTGCGTGTGTGCATATACAAAAATACAACAACAAAAAATTGAATTTTGTGGAGTGATGGCCTAGAGGTAACGCATCTGCCTAGGTAGCAAGAGAATTTGAGCGCGCTGGTTCGAATCATGGCTCAGCCGCCGATATTTTCTCCCCCTCCACTAGACTTTGAGTGGTGGTCTGGACACTAGTCATTCGGATGAGACGATAAACCGAGGTCACATGTGTAGCATGCACTCAGTGCACTTAAAAGAACCCACGGCAACAAAAGGGTTGTTCCTGGCAAAATTCTGTAGAAAAAGTCCACTTCGATAGGAAAAACAAATAAAACTGCTTGCAGGAAAAAAAAAAAAAAAAAATGGGTGGCATTGTAGTGTAGTGAAACGCTCTCCCTGGGGAGAGCAGCCCGAATTTCACACAGAGAAGTCTGTTGTTATAAAAAGAAATACAAAACTACAAAAAAAAAAATATATATAGTGGGTTTCATCTACATGATTTTGTTATTGGATGACACATGTTGTCATGGGTACCTTTTCTAGTTTGACAAGTGCATGCTGCACACGGGACTTCTGATTATAGTCTCATCCAAATGACCAGATGCTCAGTTTGATTTTCCTGTCAAACTTAGGAGAAAGACCGAGAGTCAGAATCAAACCCAGACCCTCAAGAATCACTGTACTGGGTTCTTAACCACTCCACCCCATTCTTCTTCCAACCCTACAGGTGTACACATTGCTTTTATAATCTAGACTGACATTTTGTTCTTTCACTGCTTCTTTATATATAATGCCATGCTTTGTGTGTGTGTGTGTGTGTGTGTGTGTGTGTGTGTGTGTGTGTGTGTGTGTGTGTGTGTGTGTGTGTGTGTGTGTGGTGTGTTTTGTTGTGTATTCTTTTTTGGGGGGTGGGGGGGGGGGGTTTGTTGTTGTTGTTGTTTTTGATTTATTTTTCTTTTGTTTTTTTTGCAGCATTCTGATACTCTGTATAAATTGTTTTTACTTTTTTTTTTTTCCCCCACCTCTCAACCCTCCCGATCCAGCCATCCACAACACCCCCACCCACACTTCCACCTACCCACTCAGCCCCCCCAAAAAGAACCAGCAGCTGCAAATAAACAAAACACAAAAACAAAACAAAAACACCTCTAATAAATAAGTGCTTTTTTTTTTTGCAGATGGTTTCATGGCTATCTCTCAGGCAAGGAGGCAGAGCAGGCCCTGATGGAGAAGGGAAAGGACCACAGCTACCTGGTTCGGGAGAGTCAGAGCAAACCGGGAGACTTTGTGCTGTCGGCGCGAGACGAGGACAGGGTGTTCCACATCAAGATTGTCTGTAAGGTGAGTTCATCACGCGTGTGTGTGTGACACAGTCTTGAAGGGTGGGTAGGAGAGAGATGGAGAGGGGGAGCAGTGGGGAAGTTGGGGGGTGGGGTGGGGGGGGGGGGGTGTGACTGTTCACATGTATACCCCGTGTGGAGTGATGGCCTAGAGGTAACGCGTCCGCTTAGGAAGCGAGTGAATCTGAGCGGACTGGTTCGAATCACAGTACAGTCACCAGTATTTTCTTCCCCTCCGCTAGACTTTGTGTCGTTGTCTGGACGCCAGTCATTCGGATGAGACGATAAATCAAGGTCCCTTGTGCAGCATGCACTTAGCGCTTGTAAAAGAACCCACGGCAACAAAAGGGTTGTCCCTGGCAAAATTCTGTAGAAAAATCCATTTGGATAGAAAAACAAATAAAACTGCAGGCAGAAGAAAAAAAAAAGAAAAAAAAAGGGTGGTGCTCTCAGTGTAGCAACGCACTGTCCCTGGGGAGAGCAGCCTGAATTTCACACAGAGAAATATGTTGTGACAAAAAAGAGTAATACAATACAATACAATACAATACAATACAATACAGTTTGTCTTCTTTCTGATTTGTTGTATGTGTGATTGAGTTTGTGTGTCTGGAGTGGACCGGGGTTTATGTCTTGTCATGAACATCAGAAGGGTAACAAACACGTAAATGATTAGTATGTGTGAGGGGAGAGAGAGAGAGAGAGAGAGAGAGAGAGAGAGAGAGAGAGTGTGTATGTGTGTGCGTGTGTGTGTGTGTGTGTGTGTGTGTGTATCTATGTGTGTGTATGTTTGTGTGTGTGTATGTTTGTGTGTGTGTGTGTGTGTGTGTGTGTACAGGTGAGAAGGTCTGTATCAGGGAGAAAGGTATTGAAAACTGAAAAACTGTGGTTTATAAAAACAAAAACAAAAACTACAACAACAAAACGAAAAAAAACCCAAAAAAAACTGTTTGTTCGTTTGTTTCCAGGATGGCAAACTGAGTTTGGGAGGGGAAAAAGAGTTTGCGTCGTTAGTGGAGCTGGTTGATAACTACAAGCAACACCCCATAGAGGATGCCATGGGTTCTGTGATCCACCTCAAACATGTGAGTGCAAAGTAATCTCTGTGTTTTTTGGTGTGAGGCCTGCATGCTATGAAACGTGTATTACTGTACAAGAAAAACAACAACACATATGCATGTATAATTTTTATACATAATGGAGATGTAACTCAAATGTGTGAAACAGGTTTTCTTTTTCTTTTCTCTCCCCCCACCCCCAGCCCCCTTTCCATAGAAGGTTATATGTTATATTTCTATATTTTCTCTTGAACATCATCATCACATGAGCAGTTCAGGTCTTCACACCACAACAATGTAACAAAATGTCAGCTTATGACTCATTTGGCAATTGTGTTCCATGTACAATACACCAGCAACTTGTCCCTTAAAGGTATTTCTAATAAACAAACTAATCAAATGAAAAACAGAAAACATAAACATAGAATATTACATAGAACTTGACACCTGAATTATCAGCGCACCGTCAGCAATGGCAGTCAAAGTTCATGGATCACAGAGTTTGGCAACAAAAGTTGACGGGCGCAATAGCCGAGTGGTTAAAGCGTTGGACTGTCAATCTGAGGGTCCCGCGTTCAAATCACGGTGACGGCGCCTGGTGGGTAAAGGGTGGAGATTTTTACGATCTCCCAGGTCAACATATGTGCAGACCTGCTAGTGCCTGAACCCCCTTCATGTGTATATGCAAGCAGAAGATCAAATACGCATGTTAAAGATCCTGTAATCCATGTCAGCGTTTGGTGGGTTATGGAAACAAGAAATACCCAGCATGCACACCCCCAAAAACGGAGTATGGCTGCCTACATGGCGGGGTAAAAACGGTCATACACGTAAAAGCCCACTCGTGTGCATACGAGTGAACACAGAAGAAGAAGAAGAAGAGGCAACAAAAGCAGGGGGTGAGAATAAAACTGACTGAGAAAGTGAAACTGAGCATGCCTGTTACAGTATGCAGATAGCTGTACTCAGTCCAAAGAAAACAGCCGAGTGTCACAGATAAATCAGGGTACAAAGTGTTAACACACATATTTGATCTTCTGTGTGGGTACACAGATAAATCAGGGTACAAAGTGTTAACACACATATTTGATCTTCTGTGTGGGTACACAGATAAACCAGGGTACAAAGTGTTAACACACATATTTGATCTTCTGTGTGGGTACACAGATAAACTAGGGTACAAAGTGTTAACACACATATTTGATCTTCTGTGTGGGTACACAGATAAATCAGGGTACAAAGTGTTGACATACATATTTGATCTGTATGTATTTTCAGATAAATCAGGGCACAAATTGTTAACACACACACAGAGTTGATCTCTGCGTGTGAATGCAGATAAATCATGGTTCAAAAGTGTTAATTTGATCCCCTGTGTGTGTGTGCATACACACACTGAGAGAGTTTGCAGCACTAAGCAGGTCAGCAGTAGATCATGCTCTGTTGACCTGGGCGATGTGTGATGGTCTGTCCCCCAGCCATTCAATGCCACGCGCGTCACGGCATCCCATATCAGCGCCCGCATCAAACAGCTGGAAGTGCGGGAGGTGGCTGACGAAGATGCCGACGAGTTCTCCATGAAACCTGGCAAACTGGGCTTCTCCGATGAGTTTGAGGTCACTGTCTTTTTTTTTTTTTTTTTTTTTGTTTTGTTTTGTTTTGTTTTTGTTTGTTTTCTTTTCTTTCTTTTCCTTCCCAGATGTGTTAGAGTAAGACCTGGAGGTAATGTGTCCACCTAGAAAGTGAGATAATCTGAGAGCACTGGTTCGATTACCACAGTCGCCAGTATTTTCTCCCCCTCTAATGAGTGGTGGTCTGGACGCTAGTCATTCGGATGAGATGATAAACCAAGGTCCCATGTGCAGCAGGCAATTAGCGCATGTAAAACAACACACGGCAGCGAAAGGGTTGTCAAAAAAATCCACTTTGATAGGAAAACAAATAAAATTGCAGGCTGAAACAATACCCAACAACAACAACAACAACAACAACAACAACAAAAAGGGGTGGCGCTGTCAGTGTAGCGACACACTCTTCCTGGGGAGAGCAGCTCAAATTTCACACAGAGAGTCTGTTATGACAAAAAAGAGCAAGAACAGTACAATAGAATAATACAAATTGAAATACTTTTTTGTTCAGTAACACTGTTGAAGTGTACACACAAAGTAGTACTTTCGTGTGCCACACATACTGATCTTGTTTCACTTGTGGGTAAGCAGTGGTGTTGCCTTACTAATTTTATTGGGGTGGAGGGTGGGTGAAAACAAAACATTTTCTGTCTTGACTGTCAGGCATTTTGTTGGTGTAACCTATTATTATTTTTTTTATGGGTTTTTTTTTGTTTGTTTTTTTGTTTTTTGTTGTTGTTTTTTTCCAGCATGATATATATAGATAGTGTGCTAATACATATGTGTAGGTTACATTTAAAAAAGAAACAAAAAGTGTGCCTGGGGGATGTGCTGGGTGTGTAGGATAGCTGTAGCTGTGATTTTCGGGGTTTTTGATGACAAAATGATTTGTACACACACACACACACACACACACACACACACACACACGCATCTATCTGTGTGTGTGTGTGTGTGTGCCAGTGAGTTGACAACTTTGACGAGTTTCTTTGTGTATGTAACACACATGCATGCACGCACACTCAGTGTAGTGGTAATGTACTTTCTGTGTTACAGCAACTACAACAGGAGGGAGAGCAGCTATTGTACAGCCGCACAGAGGGTCAGCGCCCGGAAAACAAATGCAGAAACAGATACAAAAATATTCTGCCTTGTGAGTCCTCCATTCAGGTGTCATCAGTGACACACGTGTGTGGGTGTAGGTGTATGGTGGGAGACATATGCATGGAAACACTTTTAGTGCTGCTTACGTGTTTCGTTCTATCCCCACAGCTACATGCCTGCTACTCTTTCTCTTTCTCTGGACCAGCACTACATGAGACCACTGCACTTTTCTTTTTTTTTTTTCTTTTTTTAAACTTTTTTTTTCTTTTTTTTTTGTCTCAGTTGCATGCAGGTCATGGAGCATCAGAATGTGTTGGGCTTTTTTTTATTATAAAAAAAAAATATATATATTTTTATTTTATTTATTTATTTATTTTTTTTTTGGGGTGGGGGTGGGGGGGGCTTTCACACGCCTTCTTCATTGGCCAAAAAAAACAAAAAAACTTTTTTTTTCCTTTAAAAAACAAAACAAAAACAAAAACAAAAAAAAATGTCAGTTTTCGATTAATATACAGTTTCTAAATATATTCAAAGTAGTATTCTTCCAAATACACTAAGTTCTTTGTCTGAATAATCAGTTTTCATGGACAATTTCAGTGAATATTTTAACTTTATATGTGACACCACTGCACTAAAAAAAATAAAAAAGGGGGGGATGGTTGACTAAAATGATGAAAATCAATGGAGATGATAGTGTGTTGATTTAATCAGTCGGACAAAGCTTCGTTTCCATGCTTCCAGAATCTGTAAACACTTCAGTTTAGAACGCCAACAGTACCAGGCAAGAATCAATGGAATTAGAATGGTGCGTTGGTATGAGAATAGTCATACCTGGTCGACAGGGGAAATGATTAGTTAACTCTTACCTGGAGAATGAGTCAACTCACTCCGGACGAATAGTTCTCTCCCTTGCTTTTCCCTACAGACGACCCATTTGTTAGGGTTTGGAAAAAATTACAAAAAAAACACAAAAAACATAAAGTAACTGAATGAAACCACTGTACTTGACCCACTGCCCCTCTCCTCACGTTGTGTGAACACCCACCCCCCTCCCTCTTCACTGCTGTCAGAAGCTGAGTCACTAACAGTACCTTTTTGCTGGTTGCTTTCTTCACTGCAGATACTTTATTCAAGGTCTTCATCATCCTCGTCGATGTCGAAACCTTCATTTTGAAGCATTTCAATCACTTCAGCAGCGGTAAAAGCCTCTGTTGTGATCTAGTTTGCTCCAAAAATTTTCGCTTGTATCGCCTGCGATGCCATTTTCGATACATATGCAGATTAGCTTGTCGTGTAGGGTCCTGAACTCACTGGCTCGCATTGGAGTATGTTGTTAGGAAATCTCTTGTAGAAACTTTCCATTCGACCCTTGACACGTTCATAGTGCCCGGTGTAGCTGTGATTGTTATGCTACGCCATGAGGAAAACGTGGAAAAAAGTTTATTTGTCAAAACCGCTATAGCGTTCCGCACGGGTGTTCAGTGCTGGCACTTTAGTTGGCCCTGCGAAAGTTCGTGAACCCAGGAAGTAGGGCATGGATATAAATAAACGCGGCTGACAAAGAGGCCGCGCCAGCGGCACTCGCTGTACGCTTGTTCGGCGGTAAATCTGCTTTGTTTCTTTCGCGCATCATCTCCTCGGATGGATCGGAAATAACGACTAAAGAAGTGGTTTTCTAAAACGAACACAAAATAAGCTTTCCATTGACTCCAAACACAATATGTTTTCTTACATAGCGGTTGTTGCGGCAACGGCTGAAACATAAATGAAGAAAGAGAAGAGAAGGATAAGTAGAAACATGATCGCAAAAATCGTTAAGTTTAAATCCCTCTCAAAGAAAACAGGCGTTTAGCACAATAATATCGTAAATACACACAGAACATATAGCATGCCTGCATGCAGATTAGCTTACCTTTTGAGTTGTGCGATTTTTCTTGGCAGCACAACAAACGTTTAAATGAACACACTGTAGCATGGTGAGTGCGAGTATCAGGGGGATGGAGAGCGGGGTGAGTGTCTGTCGGCTTATGGCACTGCTATGCCCTTCATTCCACGAGAAAGACGAAGATTTTTAAGGTAGTAAAAAAAAAAAGAAAAAAAAAAAAGAAACGATGATGTTGATAAAATAATGAAATTGTGTAAATCAACTCAAACTGCACTCCAATAATACAACCAGGAATAGCAATAATTCAACTTTCTGTAATCGCTGCAGGAAATGTGTGGATGCTGTGAAAAGGTGGGAAAAGTGGGGCGGGGCCGCGGTGCCGAGTGAAACAAAGAAGGCAGTGTCCCAGTTTGGCGCGCGGGGCCAGAAATACCGCGGCGAATGTGCCGGTCAGTGCAGAGTGCGGTGGGAAAGTCTGGCATTAAAAAATTTTTGACCCAAGACGCTAGACGCTGCTCGGCCAACTAAAGAGCCGGATTTTGTGCTCGGCTGAGCAGCCGTGTCCGTCGTCCGGAGTGAGTTAAAGGTATGTTCCCCATTGCCAGGTGAATATGAAGTCATCCTCTTTGCTCATTTGATTTCATCATTTATGTATATGTGTGGAAGTATTGGCAGTGCCAGTCATGGTTCTGCAGGTGGTCACATCGATTTAACTATGTTGTCAGCCAGTGTGGCTTTCAGCTTACCACACATAATAAACATTTACATAATGGTGTTTCCCTGTTTACCCTCGCACTCAGTAATCAAATGCATGCACTGGTGTGTGCTATGTGGTAGCATGCACATGTTTGTGTACGTTGTTCCTTGGAAGCAGCAAGGTTTTCTGGAAATTCTTCACATCCATGCTTTCTTGAATAGCTTGCTAAGCAGAGCTGCAAACCATGTTGCTGTTGACTGACAATGATGACAGCGAAGCAATTAGCACCTGTTCTATCACACTAAACCCCACTTTGACATCAGGCAGAGGGGAAGGGGGGAGAGGGAGGGAGAGTGAGGGGCGGGGGGAAGAAAAAAACAATGTCGGGCTGCAAAGTACCCACTACAATTATAAAGTGAGTCTTTGGTCACAATTGCAGAACTGGGATTTCAACTCCCACCCCCCACATCCCCCTCCCCGCCACCCAACCTCTCTTCTTTCTCACTTATTTATTTGTTTATTTATCTATTTTTAAATTTAGTTTTATTTTTATTTACTTATTCATTGGTTTATTTATTCATTTATTTAATCTTTTTTTTTTTTTTTTTAGGGGGTAGAGGGGCTCCATCCTTTTCTTCCCCGTATCTTTCCTTTGCTCCTGCCTGAATTTCATGTTTACCTTTCATGCAGTACTTTCGTCCACACACACCTTGACTAGTCACTTCCTTTCATTGTTACCTGTCATCTGGTGCAGCGATTGCCTCAGTGTGTCTTGAGGCGCGCATTTCAAGCGTGTTCAATGATTGCATACATTTGCCTGGGTTTTTGATGTTCTAGTGTTCAGCTGTGCGCATTCTAAACATATATGGCAAGTGGTGACATCAGTCTGGGTTAATTATTGCTTTTGTGTGAGTTGTGGTGTTATTAAGTATTCAAGCTTTTGTGCCGTTGATCCTCTCTCTCTCTCTCTCTCTCTCTCTCTCTCTCTCTCTTTCTCTCCTGTACTTTCTCCTTCCCTCCCTCCCTCCTTTTGTTCTGAACCCATTCCATTATTACAAAGACCCATCATCTGTTTCATGGCAATGGACAATTTTTGTATTCCCTTTTTATCTGACAGGGATACCTTGATAGATGTACAAATGTTTGGAGACAAGAGGAAAAGATTTTTTTTTTTTCCTTTTTCCCCAGAATTTTGCTTGGGGATATAATGTTGTAGTTGTTTAATTCTAGGTTCTGTGACATGCAGCAATCACATTCTGCATGTTGAATCGAGTTTATTGTCTCCTGCGAAAGGTGTGCTGTGTGGTGGTGTGCCACAACGGAACATCTGACAAAGGTCAAAGAAAGGCCACAACACAATGTGTCCTTGACTCTGAGTCATTGGACGTCGGGCATTGGTCGTTAGCCGCTAGCCCACTAAATAGATAGATAGATAGACAAATAAGTAAGCAGATAACTGAGTAATAAATAAACAAGTAAATTGATAAAAACAATGGAAGTATGTAAATAAATAAACAAATGAATAGATAAGATAAAATGGATGTAGATGAATAAATCAACAAACAAATGACATAATGAATTGAAAACAAATGAATAACAAACAAATGAAACTAATCAATTGAAAATGAATGGGGAAAAAAAAAAAGAAAGATAAATGAAATGTAAATAGACAAATCGATAGATGAATGAATAAATAAGCAAATATGCCGTTAAGATAAGATAAATAAATAAATAAATAAATAAATAAATAAATGGAATGTAAAGAAGTAAATAAAGACTGGAGAGAGAGAGATGAGGGAGTGGCGCTGCCTGGCAAGGTGCTGTTGATGTGGATGTTGTGATGTGCAGTTGACAACACTCGGGTCGTTCTGAAGGAGGGGGACCCTGACGTGGTGGGGTCAGATTACATCAACGCCAATTTTATCAGGGTGAGGACTTGGCTTTTTTTTGTTGTCGTCGTTGTTGTTGTCGTTGTTGTTGTCGTTGTCGTTGTCAGATTACATCAACGCCAATTTTATCAGGGTGAGGACTTGGCTTTTTTTTGTTGTCGTCGTCGTTGTTGTTGTCGTTGTTGTTGTCGTTGTCGTTGTCAGATTACATCAACGCCAATTTTATCAGGGTGAGGACTTGGCTTTTTTTTTTTTTGTCGTCGTTGTTGTTGTCGTTGTTGTTGTCGTTGTCGTTGTCAGATTACATCAACGCCAATTAGATCAGGGTGAGGACTTGGCTTTTTTTGTTGTCGTTGTCGTTGTCAGATTACATCAACGCCAATTAGATCAGGGTGAGGACTTGGCTTTTTTTGTTGTTGTTGTTGTCATTGTTGTCGTCGTTGTTGTTGTTGTTTGTTGTTGTCGTTGTTGTTGTCGTTGTTGTTGTTGTCCTTGTTGTTGTTTCTTTGTTGCCTCAGGTGTGGTTGTCTGCTCTTTGCCGGATGCTGGCTTGTTCAATCATTTCTGCAAGTGAGCTTATAGTTCTGTGCCTCTTTGTGTGTGTGTGTATGTGTGTGTTTCTCTTTTTTTTTTCCCAACCATCAATGTTTAAATTGTTGTTAAGGTTTAATTGACAAAACTGATTTTCATTCTTAAGAAAAAAAAAAAAAAGAATAAAAAAAAATCTTGAATCAGATGGTGGTGGTGGTTTAAAAGCAGTGATGGTGGCTGGCACAAAAATAACAAACGAACGAATGAACAAATCTTTTTTAATGAGGGAAGTGGATTCTCTCATCTTATCTATCCCTTGACCCGTGGGTGGGTCGTTGGGGCACCATGGATGACTGCCTGGTCAGCTCGCGCCACCTGCCTCGGTCCTCAGCGGCCCTTTGAGTTGTGGCAAATGGCAGGCCCTTCCACTCTTTGATGTTGTCCTCCCACCGCTTTCTCTGTCTGCCTCTCTTCCTCCTTCCTTGTACGGTACCCTGCAGGATGGTCTTGGCTAGGCCGTCTGATCGTGTGACGTGTCCATACCAGCGGAGCTTGCGTTCCTTCACTGTGGTTAGCAGGTCTTTGAAGTGGATTAAGCATGTGTAAAAACTGGAAGAGGTTTGATTCCAAGAGAGAGGAACAGAGAAGTGGGGTACTGGACCAATGATGTTGTATACACTCACTCACACTCTCTCCCCACACCAATAGCAGGGCCATATGGAGTGGTTTTTATAGAATGTTTACTTTACAGTACAGCACACACACTAAGCAGTTCACCTCGCCCTATATAAAACACTTCACCCTACACCTAAAGCAACACACCTGGAACACAAACACAAAACCAAAATCCTGGTCAGAAAATCTGAAAATTCTGGACATCACTGACATGAAAGGCCTGTACACTCTCGGCACCTTTCACCACATGCCCAACAGTGTGCAGTCCTCTCACACATATATCTATGTGAGGTAAAACAATCTTCATTAACCCCTAGGCTGCCTATATGACGAGATAACTTGTCATCACAAGCATGTATGCTTCACTGCCACTATAACGAGATAACTCGTCATCGAAATATTCAGACTTTTCCCTGGTTTGCATTCAGTTCATTGATGAAAATGCTGGTCGCTTTAGCTTGGGGAATCTTTCTAGATTCTATTCATAGCTAGAAACCCCATCTACATCATGAGGCAGTCCTTTATTTGAATGTTTTGGTTGGGTCACTGTCGCAGTGTTTTGCCTGGCTCCTGTCGGACTGACGCCTTGCTCAAGACATGCGATCATGGCAAACTAAATCAACCAAGAGTGCTTTCTTTAGTTGATGCTCATAAAGAATTGAAGTGTAAATTCGAAGAAGACAGTGATGAACATTCATAGGACGATTTGATAGAAAATGAAGGGAGCAATCAAGAGAGTGGCCAAGATATGACTATCAGTGAGTGATGCCGGCTGCACAACTGTAGCAGACGACACAAACTAACCGAATTATTAGCAGGACATAGTGTGAGCGATTTTCTTAGCACCCAGCCAACGCGGTCTGACGAGAACTGGATAAAGTGATCATGTAAGAGGGGTGAAGAGGAAGGGGGGTGGAGACTGAGGGGGCGTGGCCTTACATCCACTGTATCACTTGGAGAAGTCACATTGCATTGTGTATCTATCTCTTTTTTTTAAAGAATGTTTATTGTGGTTGTTCTAGTATGATTTTGTGTGTGTGCAGATATCCATTTGTCCACAAAATATGATATTTTAGTGCAAATTACCTGACTAATGTTTGTAATGAACAAGTTGAAAATGCGACAAAAAACAAAACACTGATTTCAAAACAACAGCATGTCACTAAAAATATATATAAAATGGGGAAACATTATGTATTTTGTATTCTTTATTCATTTACCTTTCAGAAAATATATACTTTTATAGGTCTTTCTCAAATAACAAAGAGCACAGATTTTTAAAAAAATGTATACCCGTTTTTTGCGAAAAAAAATCCCCTGGCAAATAGATTTCACTTAAATCTTATTTTCCTGGCAGAGAAAGGGTTAAGCCTACCTGACATACAATACTGTGCACCAAGCATATCACTGACAAATACAACCTGAGTGTTCAGCTCATGTTACCAGTCGTACAACAAGTGTGTGTGTTACCATGACCAAACATATCTCTTTGTCTCCACAAAGTGTCCCACTGACACAAGTAAATGTGTAGAAATTTTAGTGTAGATATTCTGGTAAACAGCAACTGTGTTCAACAACATAACACTGACCCTCAGTGCCCTCATTGTTAACTCATTAACCATGTTACAATGTGTTTTCTCACTGTGTCTGAGTAAAGTAAACCACTGACACATAGCACAACTCCAACACATGTTGTCACAATACCAACAAGTCAAACATGTGTTTCACATCCCTTGCTGCTACCCCCATATGCACACACACATGAAAAATCCTCAACACACACTGATATCTACAAATCTGCTCAACTTCACATTTAATGGACACCACCTAATATACAAAGCAAGGAAGTAATGCATCAAAAATACATAAACCTACTTTAGGAGTAGCAAAGCCAAAACACTCCACACTCCTGCTACATACATTGTGCATCTTCGGCTTCTCAAAACAGTGCTTACATTGTTCCACAGTCAGTCAACACTGACAATACACTGACAATAAAACATGGTTTCCCAACACAACTAAGTTATCAAAACATGAAACCATTTCAAGTCATGTACTCATAGCCCAAGGATTCTCTTTCACTTCACATCAGTCAGTCCGCCTGTGTCAGTGTTCAGTTCTTCTGGGAGACAGCTGAGAATTAGCTGTGCTGACTGGTTTTATTCCCTCCCACAACATACTGTGCATACTAATTATGAACCTTAGCTTTTCCAATAGGTTTAAACCAAAGTAACCAATCTTGACTTGTCCTAGCGACGCCAAGAGAATGACTGACAGATTCACTGCTTAACCCTGATATGTCCAATTCATCAGTTTGTTCTGATTCGCTACAGTTCAACCCCCTTGTCTATACACATTCTGTGATGACGAGTTCACCAGTTTTCGTCACAAAGAAACTGTGGAGACAGGATGATACATCTCTCGGCATGTTAGCCGGCCTGATCTAAGGTAGATTTAGCATAAATTTTCCCTAGCCCACATTCCGAAGTGCCACCATCTACCGCAGCTGTGTGTGAGAAATTATGGAGCAACAATTGTCATTCCACTGCACAACTCCAAAAAGATGACCACACACACACACACACACACACATACACACACACACACACACCACACAGCCACGAACGCACACACACACACACACACACACACACACACACACCACACAGCCATGCACGCACACACGCACACACACACACACACACACACACATACACATTAAACTTAAAGTCTCATTTACCTTGAAAGGCTTGACGATGCTGATGTCGATGGGTTGGGCAAGGGCTGTGCAACCAGCAGGCACGAGCACAACGTTAACGTCCTGCTCGTCGAGAGCTGCTCGAACATCAGCTGCCCTGTGAGCAGCGTAGTTGTCCAGCAGAAGCAGGCGCTGAGTCTCTGAGGAGCCAAGCACACAACTTGAACAAAACTTGGTCCCGTGTCATCCAGCCATTCCGTGTCGCTGTGACGCGGACGTTGGCTGGAATCTGGAGATGCTGGCGGACACGGCGAGGAATCTCTCCAGTGCGTTCTTTGAAGATCAGAAACGCTGGCAGTTTGGTGCTGTCAGCAGCGGCACAGAGGGCGACTGTAAAACCCCTCTTCTCTGCTTTCGTTGTCTTGATGCGCACCCGCTTTGATCTCATTTGTGCGGTTGGGTGGCATGTCAAACCTGACCATTGTTTGGTCCATGTTTAGCATTTGTCCTAATGCGTACATGTGGCGGTGACGAAGTCGCAGGATATTTCTTCTGAAGTGCAGGAGCTGCTCCTCAAAATCTGCCGGCACCTTCTGGTTACTGGACGTACAGAGGCGACTGGATACATGGTGCCGTTTTTTTCCACCTTTGTAGCCACATGTTTGACGCATCAAAGTCTTGAAGGTTCAGACATGGTGCCGTTTTTTCCACCTTTGTAGCCACATGTTTGACGCATCAAAGTCTTGAAGGTTCAGACCCGCCCCTATCTCTCGCGCTTTTCTCTGCAAGTCTTTATTTCTAACAACTCGCCCTTCGCTTCTTTCTTCTTGTAGAAACTCAAAAACTCTTCTGAAGTGCAGGAGCTGCTCCTCAAAATCTGCCGGCACCTTCTGGTTACTGGACGTACAGAGGCGACTGGATACATGGTGCCGTTTTTTCCACCTTTGTAGCCACATGTTTGACGCATCAAAGTCTTGAAGGTTCAGACCCGCCCCTATCTCTCGCGCTTTTCTCTGCAAGTCTTTATTTCTAACAACTCGCCCTTCGCTTCTTTCTTCTTGTAGAAACTCAAAAAGTCTCACCTCCAACTCCTCCGACTTCACAGTCCGACCAGGGTGCAGTTTCAACTTTCGCTTTTCTCTGCCAGTTTCATGCTGCAGAAGGACATCTCTGTTAGCTCGCCACATCCTGATTTGTTTTCTGTCCACACCAAACTCTTCTGCCGTGGCACTGACATTCCCGTGTCTGTCAAGGTGCTCTAGAGCAGTCAACTTGAATTCTACTGTGTAAGATTTTTGCTTCGGCATTTTCTTGGAAACAAGCGCCATAAGCAAGCGCCATAAGCAAAGGGAAACAACTCTGACACGACATTCTTCGGCATTCCTTTTTTCTCTCCCTGTTCTCGATTTTTCGGGTTTTTTTAATTTTTTTTTTTAAGCCATGCAAAAGTGGGGGGTGGGCGTTTACTCGGTACTTCACCCTTTGCACGAATTTTGCTCCAAAGTGGGGGGTGGGCGTTTACAATGTTATGGGCTTATACTCGGTACTTTACGGTAGTTCGATTTTGGACCAGCTTAGTGATATCAAACACAGAAAAATATTGTGGGAAAATATATTTGATATTACTTGACTTATATCAAAATGGTATTTATACTTCAAAATGGATGAGTTGTATCAGACAAATTTTAATAGAAGCAGGGTATGACTGTGTTTGGGATGGTCAATTCTTCTTGGAGAGGGAATCTTTCTGCAAGAATGTCAACATTGCTTTGAGAGATAGTTTTCAAAATCTATGGAGACATGCTCTAGAGGCGAGTAGTAAATGTTTGTTTTATTGACATTTCAAAAGTGGATTTGGTAGAGAAAAATATATGTCAAATGCCTGATAATTATGTTATCAGCTTCTTCAGATTTCGAAGTAGTAATCATAAGCTGGAAATAGAAACAGGGAGACACAAAGGCATACCACGAGAGTTACGGCTTTGTAAGGTTTGTAACATGTCTGTGATTGGTGATGAGTTTCATTTTATAATGGAATGTCCCAATTATGATCAGCTACGAAATAGATATGTTCCTAAAAAATATTTGTCTCCAAAATCGGTTTTTAATTTTTGTAATATGCTCAAAGGAGGCAAAAAAGTCATTTTAGCTGTAAGTAAGATGATTAGATTTGCAAATGTTGCCTAGTTATACTTTTGGAGTTAAAAGACATTTGTGTTTTCTCAACTTTTATATGACATTGTTGTGTATTTGGAAATGTTTGTTCTGGACATGAAAAGTTTATTTTGTAGTAATCCTCCATACTCCAATAGGAGTGAAAGGAAAATTAAAACTTGAAACTTGAAACTTGTGTTGGTGTTGCAGCCAGAAGAGAACATGGAGCCCAGGAAGACCTACATTGCCACCCAGGGCTGTCTGAAGGAAACGGTGGCTGACTTCTGGCGTATGACCTGGCAGGAAAATTCACGGGTCATCGTCGTGACGACCAAGGAAGTGGAGCGTGGCAAGGTGAGAGTGATTTTGTTTTTGATTGTTTTTTCTTTGTTTGGTTTTGGGGAGGGGGGGGGGGCAGGGGGTAGGGGGTAGGGGGGGGGGGGGTTGTGTGTGTTTCTTGGAACAAGTTCTTGGGAGTTTGTCATGTTTGTTGGTGCATTTGTGTTCATGTGGTTGTGTATGTGTCGTTTTGTTTGTGTGTGTGTTGATGTGATTTGTGTGTGGGGAGGGAGTGGGGGAATGGGGGACTCATGTGATTGCGTGTATCCGTGTCTCGCTGTCTTTTGTGTGTCTTCCCTCTCTCTCTGTCTTTCTTTCTTTCCCACCTATCTATGTATGTCTGTCTGTCAGCCGGTCTCTCAGTCTCTGTCTCTGTCTGTCTGTCTCTGTCTCTCTGTTTCTGCCTCTCTCTCTCTCTCTCTCTCTCTCTGTCTCTGCCTCTTTCTGGCTCTCTTTCTCTCCCATTAACTCTGCACCTTTGATTGAATTGTGCTCATTTTATGCCTTCTTCATAATGCCTTTCTGCCTGTCTTCTTTGATTACATTGTGCTCTCTTTAATGTCTTCTTTGTAATGTTTTTTTTTTCTTTCTGCCTGTCTTCTTTGATTACATTGTGCTCTCTTTAATGTCTTCTTTATTTTTTTTTTTTTTTTTTTTCTTCTTTTTTTCTTTCTGCCTGTCTTCTTTGATTACATTGTGCTCTCTTTAATGTCTTCTTTGTAATTTTTTTTTTTTTTTTTTTTTCTGCCTGTCTTCTTTGATTACATTGTGCTCTCTTTAATGTCTTCTTTATAATGCCTTTCTGCCTGTCTTCTTCGATTACATTGTGCTCTCTTTAATGTCTTCTTTGTAATTTTTTTTTTTTCTGCCTGTCTTCTTTGATTACATTGTGCTCTCTTTAATGTCTTCTTTGTAATGCTTTTCTGTCTTCTTTGATTACATTGTGCTCTTTTTAATGTCTTCTTTGTAATGCTTTTCTGCCTGTCTTCTTTGATTACATTGTGCTATTTCATGTCTTCTTTGTAATGCTTTTCTGTCTGTCTTCTTTGATTACATTGTGCTGTCTTTAATGTCTTCTTTGTTATGCTTTTCTGCCTGTCTTCTTTGATTACATTGTGCTCTCTTTAATGTCTTCTTTATAATGCCTTTCTGCCTGTCTTCTTTGATTACATTGTGCTCTCTTTAATGTCTTCTTTGTAATGTTTTTTTTTTTTTCTTTCTGCCTGTCTTCTTTGATTACATTGTGCTCTCTTTAATGTCTTCTTTGTAATGCTTTTCTGCCTGTCTTCTTTGATTACATTGTGCTATTTCATGTCTTCTTCTTAATGCCTTTCTCACTATTTCACGTTTTGTTCGTAATGCCTTTCTGTCTGTCTTCTTTGATTACATTATGCTATTCCATGTCTATTGTCTGTCTTCTTTCATCTGTCTTTCCACCAGTCTGGCTGGCTGTCTCTCCCTCTTAGACTGCTTGTCAAAGGTTCTCCGTGTCTGTCTCCTTTGCATTATTATTGTTATATTCTGGTGTGTGTGTGTGTGTGTGTGTGTGTGTGTGTGTGTTGCCAGCATACACACACATTCATGCACCCCCCCCCACCCCCACCCCCACATACACACACACACTCGCATACACCATCATTGTTTTCTTGACAGGGGGAAAGAGAACAATATATATTACAATACACACATTCACGGCTACTTAAAATGGGACAAAACACCCCTGTATGTAAAAGCTAGCCATGCTCTCAGTCACAATCACGGGTTCCGCACAATGGCAATGACTTTGCATGGAAGGAAACGAACGGTGTTGACGTGGGCAGATAGGAACTGCTTGAGTGCTGTCAGGAAAGAGGGGTTACCAGTGGAAGGAAGAGAGGACTCTCTGTGTCAGGAATAATGACTGCTTGTGCTTGGTTGGTCCTCTTCCGTGCATTGTCTGTCAGAGGTAGTCTGGCGTGTGTTTTCCTGTTGACGTACATGACTGGTTCTGTGGAGGGGTAAGGGTAGATGGGGGTGAGTGGGATGGGAGGGTTTCAGTTGGGAATAGGGGTTGGGGGGAGGGCAGTTACAGTTTGTGAATTACAGAGAGAATGTGTGTTTTGTGTTCTCGCGCGCACACCCGCCCACACTCACACACAGACACACACATAGACACACACACACGGACACGCACACTATGTATGTTACTATCACCATGTGTATGACTTAATTTAGTATTGTGTAGAATAGACCGTGTTCAGGGCACTGGATGTAAAAAAACATATCAGTGCTTATCTATTATCCTCGAAAATAAAGAATTTTGTATTGTCTTGTCCTCTCTTTCTCTCTCTGAAAAAATACAAAACTTTATTAAAAACTAAAAGACGAAATTATCAAAGAGAAAAAATAGATTCACTGGAATCAAATTTATCAAACGGAAATGGGATGTGGGAAAACAAAAAGTAACATCAGTAATAATGTCAGTATGGAAGAGTGGCATCAGCACTTCAAAAGTCTATTTTCCTTGGATAATGGTATGGACAATGTTAATAATTCTGCTGATCTTAGTAACCTCGATGATGATGAAGAATGTGAACTTAATAATGCAATTTCAGAGAATGAGGTTTTGTTCGCTCTTCACAAGCTGAAGTCGGGAAAAGCATGTGGACTTGATGGTATTTCTGCTGAAATGTTAAAAACTGGTAATAAAATTACCGTACCATTTCTGACAAAATTATTTAATGCTCTGTTCAATAAAGGACTGTAACCAAAAGAATGGTCCAAAGCCATTATCATTCCCATTTTTAAGAAAGGTGATATTGATAATGTTGATAAGTATAGAGGGATATCACTGTTAAGTATCATTTCTAAGTGCTTTACAACGGTGTTGAATAATCGACTATATAATTGGTTAGAAAATAATGAGATGATTACAGAAGGTCAAGCTGGTTTCTGAAAAAACTACTCAACTGTTGATCAGATTTTTAACCTGTATACTTGTGTTCAGAAATGCATGTGTCAAAATAAGAAATTATATGTTGCTTTCGTTGGTTTTAGAAAAGCATTTGATTCTGTAAGACATGATAAGTTGTTACAACATTTAAGAAAACAGGGTGTATCTGGTAAATTCTTTAAGTCTTTGAAAGTGATGTACGATTCATTGTTAGCATCTGTCAGGGTTAATTCACAATATTCTGAATTTTTTGATTGCCCACTTGGTGTACGACAGGGATATGTCATGAGCCCTACTTTATTTTGTACATTCATCAATCAGATTGCTGAACATATGTCTGTGTCAGGTAGACATGGGGTTCAGTTGATACCAGGTAGCATGGAACTGTTCATATTGCTTTTTGCTGATGATATTGCTTTATTATCAACAACTCCAATAGGACTTCAAAATCAGTTGAGCCTTGTGAAGGCTTTTCAAAAGTATAAAGAAATGTCATATGCAGTATTTTTCAAAATATTTGATGTAAAGGTACAGCCTGTTCTGTTGTATGGATCTGAAATTTGGGGTATGAATAGACTAGAGAATGTAGAAAAAATTCATTTATTAGCATGTAAGCGATTCTTGGGAGTGCCAGTGAAAACACCAAACAAAGTGGTTTATGGTGATCTTGGTAGATATCCGTTATTTATAAACCCGTTATTAAATGTTATAAGGTACTGGTTGAGAATACTACAGATGGATCAAAATAGATTGCTTTCATGGCTTATCAGATGTTGCTTGGATTAGATTTAAATGGAAAACAGTGTTGGGCTTCTCAAGTTAGAGAAATATTATGTACAACAGGTTTTAATTTTGTGTGGTTGCAACAGGGTGTTGGTGATGTGAAAGGATTTCTTATTACTTTCAAGCAAAGACTTATAGATATCTTCATTCAAGAATGGTCAGGTACTATTAGTGATAGGGACAGATATTCATGCTACAGATCATTCAAAGTTGTATTTGAAAAAGAAAAATATATAACAAATGCTGATGAATATTGCTTCAGAGTGGCGTTGTCTCAGGCCAGATTTAATGTGCTTCCTTTAAATAACAATGTTAATAGGTACACTGAAAATGATGTTTTAAAGCATTGTCCTTTTTGCCAAGGTGAACTAGAAGATGAATACCATTTGTTGTTTGTTTGTTCTGTATATAATGATTTACGGACAAAATTTCTTCAAGACTGTTTAAACATGTCTCTTAGTTCACTTCTCCGATCAAACAACAAGCAAAGAAATTTCCATGTATCAAAATTTATTTTCCATGCAATCAAAAGGAGAAATCATATACTCAGGCTTAATTAAGTAGAATTAATGTCAAGTCCATGAATATTATGATATTGATGATATTGTGTCATCTATTCAAGTGTTATAATACCCCTTCCCATGCCCATCCCCAGTCCCCTGGTTTTGAATTGTGGTCCATGGCCAAAGTTCATTAAAACAATTTTGTTCATTCATTCGTTCTCTCTCTCTCTCTCTCTCTCTCTGTGTATGTGTGTGTGGGCATGACATTGTAATTATATGTGTTTGTATTGACATGTTTTTTTCTGTTCAGGCATAATTAATTATTTCGGGATTTATATGTTCTTTAGTATGTGTTTGTATTGATATGATGTGTGTTGATATTACATGCATACATATTTATTGTATGATTTATATGTACTTTGTTTTCTGTGTACTGTCCAAACCATGGAGATGAACGACTGAAAAAAGAAAGGCACATTACCCCCCTGTCGCTAATGACAAAGTGCTAAAGTGTTGCAAATCTCGTATTAGTTTTTTGTTGTTTCAGTTCTGGTTTTTTTTTTGTTTGTTTGTTTTTTTTTTTGTTTTTCCTTTCTGTTTTATTTTTATCTGTTTTGCACCATTTTGTTCTGATTAGTACCCACTGTGTCACTAGTGCTTTACAGCTAATGACATTAAACATTTCAGTGTTGAGTGTTCTCTGTCTCTGTCTCTCTCTCTGTCTCTGTCTCTCTCCCACACACACACACTTTGATTCTCTCTTCTCTCATTCTTCTTTAGCTATGCTGTTTAGTGAATGTCAAATATTCACATGTGCATGATTTATATTGCATATGTTGTTTACATTTTTTTCTTCTTCTTTTCTTTACCTATAGAGGTCTGATTAAAAAAAAAAAAAAAAAAAAGGTTTGCTGATTTGGTTTCAGAAACATTTACAAGTGGATTCTGCCATGACGTATTGTATCACTTAGCTATTATATCATTCATTATTATTATTGTTGTGTTCCTTCCCTTCTTTCCCCCCCCCCCCCTCCACCCCTCCACACCTTCCCTCCCCTCATGATTCATATAAGCAAGCTTTTCTATCATCCAGTATTACTGCAATAATGTTCATTGTTCATTCCCTCCCCCCACGCTCCCCCCCCCCCCCCCCCCCCCCACCCCCCCGCCGCCCCCTACCCCACTCCAAATTGTCTCTGGACCTGTTTTACACGGAGGCTGTCTTCGCCCGATCTAACTCTGATGCTGTGTTTGCACTCTGCCAGAACAAATTGGTGAAGTACTGGCCTGATGAGAAATGTGAGAACCATGAACGAGAATTTCCCTGCTACACCGCCACCTTCAGGGTGAAACTTCTCAAAGAAACAACGGACACAGACTTCATTCTGAGAGAGCTGCAGTTGGTCAGGGAGCCGAAGGGAGGGAAGGTGAGTGTCTGAGGGTAGCACTGGGAGGATGAGTGTTTTCAGCAAGAAAAAAATGAATTTATGAATTTAATCTCTTTTTTTCCTTCTTCATTTCTTTTAATGTATCGTGTGTGCGTGTGTTTATGTAAGTTCGTGCCTGCCTATGCGTGCGTATGTGTTCGGGTAGCTGTTAGATACACATGTATGTTAAAATGTATGTATGCAGTGTGTGTGTGTGTGTGTGTGTGTGTGTGTGTGTGTGTAGTCACATTTTGGTGTGTGTATGTAACATAGATGTGATGTTTTATGTTAACAAAAGCGTTTTTGTAAAGCACCTAGAGAAGATTTCTGGATAGTGTGCTATATAAGTATCCATTATTATTATTATTATTATTATTATTATTATTATGAATGGAAAGAGAGTTGGGGGTAGAAACATGAATGAAATAGTTCATGTTAAACAAACTGGGGATTCTTTTGGGTTAAAGATTAAAAGACAGGAGCTAGAATTTTAGCATGAATATGGACTTCTATGCAAAGTTTGGAAAGACAAGCATCACGTCTAAAAACTGAATATTTTTGGTCAAAGTTTATTGGAAGCTGAGGCTGCCAAGATTATGGTTTTGTCAGGAGGATAAGTGTTGAAAGGTAAGGACAGCAAGTGTTACAAGCAAAGAGCAGACAAACGTTTCCACGTTTAAAGATAGGTTGAATTTCAGATCCCAAAACATGGGAGGTAGAAGTCAAGTCTAAAAGTGGAGAGTGTTGAACAAACAGTGGGCGTTCGGAGATAGAGGCTAAAGACGAGCAATAGATGTTAGAGGCTAGCTAAATGTGCAAAATAATTGTTGCAGGCCAGCTGAAGATAGAAAGAAAGTGTTTGAGGCTACTTAATGATGGAAAGTAAGTGTTAGAGGCTATTTTAAGGTGGAAAATAAGTGCTAGAGACTACATAAAGATGGAAATAGAGTGTAAAAGGCTACCCAAAGATGATAAATAAGTTTTAGAGGCTGCTTAAAGATTGAAATTGTATGTTAAAGACCAGTTAATATTGAAAGTAAGCATTAGAGACAAGCTGTTGGCAAGTGTTAGAGGCTAGTTCAGTGTGGAAAGAGTGAAGCAAGGTAAAGATGGAAGGTAATTGCTAGAGGCCAGCTAATGATGGAACATAAGTGTTAGATGCTAGGTAAAGATGGAAGGCAATGTGTTAGTGGCCAGATTAAGATGGAATGTAAGTGATTGGAGTTAGCAAAAGATGGAAAGTAAGTGTTAGAAATGAGCAAAAGATGTAAAGTGAGTTAGAAACTAGGTAAAGATGGAAAGTAATAGAGGCCAGTCAAAGATGGCTTGTTTTTGTAAGAAGCTAGCAAAAGATGAAAAGTATTTGTTAGGAGCTGGCTAAAGATGGAAAGTGGGTGTTAGAAGCAAGCTGAAGATGTAAAGTGGGCTAGAAGCTAGGTAAAGATGGAAAATAAGTGTTAGAAGCTAGCTTAAAGATAAAGCCTTCATATACACTCAGATAACATATTCCAAAAAAAGGACTTTCTGTGTTCATCTGTGTGATTTCAGCTTCTGAAACTTTTTACTTTTAGGAGCTGAACTATGACAGATGAACATTGAGATTCCATTTTTGGAATACATATTTGTTCTTTGAATGCTGTTCTGAAACAGTTTATCTTTGCTTGTGTTTGTGGGTGTGTGCACATAGTAAAGAGATACAAGTGCTTCCCTGTGTACACAGTGGAGGTGCTTTGTTGGATGTGGGTCTGTGTGGGTGTACATGAGAGCATGCGCATGCATTCATGCATGCTTGCCTTTCATCGTGTATGTGCGCATGAAGATTTCTTTTACGTTTCATAATCATTCACTCCTTCCCTGTCTGCATTGGTGTTGATGTTTTTGACTTTTTGCATTCATTATCAGTTGTTTCGCTTGTCAGTTTAACAACTTCTCTTTTACAAAGTCCTTTAAGTAATTTTCTGTAACTGTATTTAGAGGTTGTTTTTTTTGGGGGGGGGGGTTTCTTCCAAATTTCACCCACATTTTTACCCTCATTTGCCCAGTTTCCCCCAACCCTCCAATCATCCACATCTCCCACCCCTTCTAACCGATAATACTCAGATGTATTCATAAATACTTTAACAAAATGTCTTCAATCACCGATATGTGTGACGGGACATTAAACAAAATTCCTCCTCCTGCATTGGTTGATGGTTTCCCGACTGTGGAGGTCACATGTTGTGTGTGTTTGTTGGGCATTGCAGCCAGACGAACCCAGGATCATTTACCAGTACCACTTCCAGACGTGGCCAGACTACGGGGTGCCATCAGAACCAGGCTGTGTGCTCGACCTTCTGGAAAAAGCTAAAGCACGGCAGGCAGCCCAAACTGATCCTGGCCCGATGATCGTTCACTGCAGGTGTGTGTGTGTGTCATGTGCATGCGTGCGCATGTGTGTGCGCATGTGTGTGTTTCAGTGTGTATGTGTGCGCGCGCGCGCGCGCGCGCGCGTGTGTGTGTGTGTGTTTCAGTGTGTGTGTGTTTCAGTGTTTGTGTTTCAGTGTGTGTGTGTGTGCATGTGTGCGCGCGCGCGTGTGTGTGTTTGTATCTTTGTGTTTCTGTGTGTGTGTGTGTGTGTGTTTCAGTTTGTGTGTGTTTCAGCGCGTGTGTGTGTGTGTCCGTGCGTGCATGTGAGTGTGAGAAGTAGAATTAGAATCAGAAATTTTTGTTTTCCTGAAATTCACAAGACGATAGACCATATTTGACATTTGCTAAAATACAGAAATTCACATACAAATTTATACTGAAAACATGCAGTACGGAAAGTGTGTGTGTGTGTGTGTGGTTGTTTTCATACAAATATATTATGTGTGTGTGTGAGTGCAATCTTTGTGTGGATGTTCTGTGTGTGTGTGTGTGTGTGTGTGTGTGTGTCTGTTGCAGTGCGGGAATTGGACGCACAGGCGCCTTCATCGTTGTTGACATCATGCTGAACCAGATCAAAGCCTATGGTGAGATGGGCACCACTGCTGCATGTGTGCTGTAGTGACTAACAGATTCTAAACCTGTGCCTGTTTGTCCATCTGTGTTCTGTCTCACTGTCTGACTGTCTCTTCCACTGTCTGTCTGTCTGGCTGAGGCTGTTTCTCAAATATGCTCAGCTGTTCACTCTGTTTTTTGTTTGTTTTGTTGTTGTTGTTTTTCTTCACACAGGCTTGCAGGCACAGACATGCAAGCATGCGTGCGCGCGCACACACACACACACACACACACGCACATGCACACGCGTGCGCGCGCGCACACACACACACACACACACACACACACACACACATACTTGCTCCAGTTTTGTTCAAACTGCAGCAGAATTTCTCTATAACACTTGGTTTTTACCTGTTCATCACAGCAGTTACAGTTTTAAATTTCTGTGTTAATTTCCATTGTCCCTTTTCTCTGGTGCCCCCCTCACCCCTCCCCCTCCTCCCTTCCCCCATACTTACTTTTCCTTGCAAAACCTTTCCACTGTACAGTTCATACGATACTCCATACTTCCCATGTGTAGCCACACCCACACTGCACTCTGACCCTGTTTCTCCTATGTTCTGGCAAAGAGATGAGCCTGATAAACAGGTTGACCTGCAAGTTGGAGCAGAGCTGGAAAAGACACACCCACCTCTTCTTCTTCTTCTTCTTCTTCTTCTTCTTCTGCGTTCGTGGGCTGCAACTCCCACGTTCACTCGTATATACACGAGTGGGCTTTTACGTGTATGACCGTTTTTAACCCGCCATGTAGGCAGCCATACTCCGTTTTCGGGGGTGTGCATGCTGGGTATGTTCTCGTTTCCATAACCCACCGAACGCTGACATGGATTACAGGATCTTTAACGTGCGTACTTGATCTTCTGCTTGCATATACACACGAAGGGGGTTCAGGCACTGGCAGGTCTGCACATATGTTGACCGAGGAGATCGTAAAACTCTCCACCCTTTACCCACCAGGTGCCGTCACCATGATTCGAACCCGGGACCTTCAGATTGAAAGTCCAACGCTTTAACCATTCGGCTATTACGCCCATCGACACACCCACCATGCTGCCAACACTAGACTGTATGATCCTAGTCTTCTCCATCTTCCTCTTTGTTTGTGTGCTGCTTGTCCCATGTTCACTTGTATACACAAGTGGTATTTTTTTTACGTGTACGACCATTTTTAACCCCACTAGTGATGCTCTTGTTTTTTGGGGGGAGAAGGGTGGTGGTGGGGGTGGGGTTGTTTTTTTTGTTGTTGTTGTTCTTCTTCTCATTTGAACCATAGCTCATTCACTCAGCCATGGTAGCTGTCTCGGTCTTGGGGGGAGGGGTTTGTGGGTGTGGGGGACAACAACAACAACAAAAAGTTAACAACCCACCCCCACTGCAGCCACTTCCCTCACCCCACTGGGTGCCACATTGTCAGTCTGTGATGTTTTCTCCTTCAGACTGACAACCAGAGGCACAGACCAACCATCTTTTTCTTTCACTGCACCCAGGCAATGGAACTCTTTGCCACTTAACATTTGCCACATCAGATCAAAACAAACTTTCAAAAATGCATTAAAGACATATATATCTGTTTCAACAGCACAATGAATAATGAATACCTTTTCTCTTAAGGCTAGACACAGTAGTGAAATTTTGACCAAAATCATGATTTTTTGTGATTTTCGTTTTTTCGCATAATTTGCTTCAACATCTAATCTTTATAGTCCGTTTCACCTGGGTACTATATTCACTTAAATAAAGCTTCAAACAGCATCAACATGTGTGATTTCTTGTGAGTACAAGGACATCTCTTTCTTTTCCTGTTTTCTCAGTTTTGTGTTTTGTCTTTGTAATACCATTTTTCAAAATGCTAATGCTCAAAAACTTTAAAAGATAGCATGTTCAAACTTGGTACTTTCTTTCTTTATGTATTCATCTTTATTATAGTGCAGTGGTTTGTATAGTACTAGTAAAAGAATGAATATACACTCATTTGAAAAACATTATGTCAAGGAATTTATACACATTTCAACAAAAAAACAAAAAACAAAAAAAAAGTATTTATTCAAATTCCAAAATACCACTGCACTATAATAAAGAACAAATACACATAAATCAAATAAAACAAACAGAAATAACATATCTATAAAGGTACCGAAGTTTTAAGCTTTTAATTTTTTTGTTTGTCGGCCATTTGGGATTCGTTTCCATGGAAACCATCACGACAAATTGCACAAAATGACCTTTTTAGACATGTTTAGTCCAATATCTTTGCATACCATATCACAGAAAGCCATAAACTTCAAGTTTATTTCATTTTTTTTTGTACTACCGTGTCTGGCCTTAAAGTGACACAGGTACACAGGTGTGTATCCTGTTGTTTTGAGACAGTTGTTTTAGTGTCGTTAGTTGTTTTTGGTTTTTGTTGTTGTTTTTTTCATGTTGTTGGCTATTTGAAATTTTACTTTTGATTCCTGATGTTTTCCTTGATGTGATCATGAGTAATGATGTGCATGTTAGATATTGTTTGTATACGTGTTGTGTGGTTGAGTGGGGAAAGTGGGACTGAATTACTACTTCAAATCCTCATGGTATGTGTTTTGATTGGTTACTTTTATGCAAAGTGTCTGTGATGTTTCATTCTACTCAAGCAGATGAATTTTGTGTTGTGTGTACAATATGTAGTTCATATATATATATATATATATATATATATATATATTACTCTTTTGTTTGTTTTATCTTGATTCTCTTTGTCGTTTGTGGCTTTTAGGTAGATTTATAAGTGGTGTGTGTCTGTGTGTGTGTGTGTGTGTGTGTGTGATGTATCTTTTTTGTGCTGTGAATGATATTTATGATTGGTGAATCATTTTATCTCATTTTTTGACTCACTTGTGTAAACAAAGTGAGTCTATGTTTTAACCCGGTGTTCGGTTGCCTGTGTGTGTGTGTGTGTGTGTCCGTGTGTCTGTGTGTCCGTGGTAAACTTTAACATTGACATTTTCTCTGCAAATACTTTGTCAGTTGACACCAAATTTGGCATAAAAATAGGAAAAATTCAGTTCTTTCCAGTCATCTTGTTTAAAACAATATTGCACCTCTGGGATGGGCACAAAAATTTTTTTTAAAAGAAGCCTAATTATATGCAAACTGCATTTACTGTTATATTTATATTTTTTGTATTCTTTAAACTTGGCACGTTGACCTCTTATTCTGACCCAACAACAAGAGGAGTCATTATTATCATTGTTTGTTCAAACAGGAACTTCTTTTGCTAAGCATGGAATTTTTATTTATTTTGCAAACGTTTTGGTGCAGATAGTAAAAAAAAAAGGAAATTACTCTGTAATTAATGCTAGGGGACTTAATTTATCACAAGTGAGTCTTGAAGGCCTTGCCTCTCTTGTATTATTATACATTTGAAATGTTACAGATGTATTTTTTTGTTTGTTTGTTTGTTTGTTTGTTTGTTTTCTGAAAAGCGAGGTGAGCCTTCTCTTGAAAGCAGGGAACCGTGCTGTATAAGCCTCAATATTATTATCATATATCATTATCATGGGTCAGTCTGAGACGGATGGTAAGCAGGACACCACTGTCCGGTTTCAGGGAACCATGCTATATAGGCCTCCATAGTAGTATTATTATTATTGTTGTTGTTGTTGTTGTTATTTATTTATTTATTTATTCTTATTATTGCTATTGTTGTTGTTATCATCATCATCATCATCATTATTGTTATCATATTCTTCTTCTTCTTCTTCTTCTTCTTCTGTTATTACTATTATTGTTATTATTATTATTATTATTATTATTATTATTATCAATTATTGGTCAGTCTGAGACAGTAAAACCAGGGTGCCACTATCTGGTTTCAGGGAATCATGCTGTATAAGCCTCCATATTATTGCTATTATATGTTAATGTCAATGGGTCAGTCTGTGGTGGTAAAACCAGGGCACCATTGTCTGTTTTCAGGGAACCCATACTATATAAGCCTCCATATTATAATTATCAATGGTTCAGTGTCAGACGGTACAACCAGGGTGCCACCGTCTGGTTTCAGGGAACCGTGCTGTATAAGCCTCTATATTGTTATTATTATTATTTTTTTATTTTTTTATTTATTTATTTTTTAATTAAAAAAAAAGATGTTATCATATATATATATATATATATATATATATATATATATATATATATATATATTTTTTTTTTTTTTCCCATCATTTTGTTGTTGTTGTTGTTGTTGTTGTTGTTGTTGTTGTTGTTGTTGTTGTTCTTCTTCTTCTTCTTCTTCTTCTTCTTCTTCTTCTTCTTCTTCTTATTATCATTATTACTGTTGTTGTTATCATCATTGTCATCGTAAATATCATCATCATCATTATTGTTAGCATTATCATCATCATCATCATCATCATTATCATTTTTGTGCCTCAGAATTTGGAAAATTTTGTTTCCCGTAATTATTTCGATGATGATGATGATGAATGATGATGTGAGTTTAGGACACCTTGAAGCATGCTGTATAAGCCTCCATATTATTGTTGTTGTTGTTGTTGTTGTTATTATTATTATTATCACCATCATTGTTGTTGTTGTTGTTAATCAGTCTGAGACGGTTAAACTAGGGCGCTACTGTCTGGTTTCAGGGAACCATGCTATTATAAGCCACAATATTATTGTTATTATATGTTAATATCAACTGGTCAGTCTGAGACAGTAACCACGGCACCAAAGTCTGGTTTTAGGGAACTATGCTGTGTAAGCCTCCATATTATTATTATTATTATTATCATCATCAATTATTGGTCAGTCTGAGACGGTAAAACCAGGACACCACTGTCTGGTTTCAGGGAACTATGCTATATAAGCCTTCTATTATTATTATTATTATTATTATTATTACGATTACTATATATCATTATCAGTGGGTCAGTCTGAGACGGCAAAACCAGGGCACCCCTGTCTGGGTTTCAGGGGTTGACTGCGACATCGACATCCAGAAGACGATCCTGAAGCTGAGGGCCCAGCGGTCCGGGATGGTGCAGACAGAGGGACAGTACAGGTTTATCTACCTGGCCGTCCACCACTACCTGGAGATGGAGAAACAGAAACAGGTGAGAGCAAAATTGGATTACCTTGCTGTGTGTGTGTGTGTGTGTGTGTGTGTGTGTGTGTATGTATGTGTTTGTTCTTTAGTTTAACAATACACAATACAATACACAATACACAAACTTTATTGTCTATACTTTGGTACAGATATTTTCTTTTTGGCAGCAGCACATGTCCAACATAAAAAGAAAACGACAAACAAATAAAATGAATAGAAAATAAAAAGATAAATTAAATGGCACCAAATGGAAACAACTATATACAAATATACAGATTACTGAAATTTACGTGCCTCTCCATTTCAGTCAGCCAAGCCGCATTGCACATCTACCCACACACACACCACGCACACATACACTCTCTCTCATCCCCTCTCTCTCTGTCTCTCTCTTCACAAGAAATGCAACTACAAAGATCATCGTTCATTTAAAAATCAAATATCATTTTCATAATTGCACCACAAATCAAAGTTTTAAACATATCACAAATACATAAATAAATAAGTAGGTAACATACACACACACACACACACACACACACGTAACCACCCACCTAACGTCTTTTCACTGCAAGTGATATTAGACGAGGGTAGGAAAAAAAATCGAGTGGGTGGAGGGGAGGGGTTGGGGGGAATTACTGTGTATGCATGCAAGTAAGTGAAAGTGTGTGTGTGTGTGTGCGTGCGCACGCGCGTGTGTTTGTATGTGTGTGTGTGTGTGTTACATATAGAAAATGATTGATTTAAGTTTTGTTTAAAAAAACAACAAAATAACGTAACAATATAACATATTTCTAATGAAAAACTAACAACTACAACAGCGAACCAACTGGACTATTTAAGGCCAGACACGGTAGTGAAATTTTAACCAGTCATGATTTTTTTGTGATTTTCGTTTTTTCGCATAATTTGCTTCTTCAGCATCTAATCTTTATAGTCCGTTTCACCTGGGTACTATATTCATTTAAATAAAGCTTCAAACAGCATCAACATGTGTGATTTCTTGTGAGTACACGCACATCTCTTTCTTTTCCTGTTTTCTCAGTTTTGTGTTTTGTCCTCGTACTACCATTTTTCAAAATGCTAATGCTCAAAAACTTTAAAAGATAGCATGTTCAAACTTAGTACTTTCTTTCTTTATGTATTCATCTTTATTATAGTGTGGTGGTTTGTATAGTACTAGTAAAAGAATGAATATACACTCATTTGAAAAAAAAAAAAAAAATGTCAAGGAATTTATACACATTTCAACAACAACAACAGCAACAAAAATGTATTTATTCAAATTCCAAAATACCACTGCACTATAATAAAGAACAAATACAAATAAATCAAATAAAACAAACAGAAATAACATATCTATAAAGGTACTGAAGTTCTAAGCTTTTAATTTTTTTGGTTTGTCGGCCATTTTGGTTTGTCGGCCATTTTTGATGTTGAGTCTGGTGTGTTAATGTTGAGTGGATTTTGTTGTGATATGTGTGCTTGTTGGTGGATATCCTGTTGTGTTTAGATGTTGTCATGGTGTTGGATGTTGTATGATGTTCATGTTGAGGTGTTTTCTGTTGTGATCTTTACTTAGGCTGAGGGGTTTCCTGTTGTGATGTGTGTGGATACTGATGGGTTTCCTGTTGTGATGTGTGTGGATACCGAGAGGTTTCCTGTTGTGATGTGTGTGGATTCTGAGGGGTTTCCTGTTGTGATGTGTGTGGATACTGTCAGGTTTCCTGTTGTGATGTGTGTGGATGCTGTCAGGTTTCCTGTTGTGTTGTGCATGGAACATGAAGGTTTCCTGTTGTGTTGTGCATGGAACATGAAGGTTTCCTGTTGTGTTGTGTGTGGATACTGAGGACTCACCAGTTGAGGTGTTGTGTGCAGCTATGCGCGGAGGCAGAGTACGGCAATATTGAGTCCAGGTAAGGGACTGACAGACTTTGATGTTTGTCGCAGGGGCAGTGAATATGTGTGTATGTGTGTGTGTGTGTGTGTGTGTGTGTGTGTGGTGTTTGCTGCAGGGGCAGTGAATATGTATGTGTCTGTGTGTGTTTGTATGCGTGTGGGCACATGTGTGTGTATGTATGTGTGTGTGCGCATGTGTGTGTGTGTGTGTGTGTGTGTGTGTGTGTGCTCGTGTGCATGCATGCATATGTGTATAAGTGTTGTGGATTTGCTTAAGATAAAATATTCATATTGTAATTCTTCTTTGAATTTATGTTGGGTCCTCTTGGTTACTGATTCAGGATGCTGAGTGCCATTGATGCATTCCTCTTCTTCTTCTTTGTTTGTGGGCTGCAACTCTCGCGTTCACTCGTATGTACACGAGTGGGCTTTTGTGTGTATGACTGTTTTAACCTGCCATGTAGGCAGCCATACTCCGTTTTCGGGGATTATTAATGCATTCAACCCTGAGGGAGTACACAGCCTCAGCAGACTTCCCTGCCATACTCAAGAGTTGCAAACTGTCATGATTTCGCCACATTTTGTTACGCTTGATCGCAGTTTTTTATACCAACATCAAAATTGTTCCGATGAGTTCGTTTTTGACTACATAGCATGGTCACATGTTTTCCTATCGTAGCATTACCCAGATGCTCTAGACCTATCTGTCAGGAGGCCAGGGCAGTCACTACTAACCTTGGTCTCACGTGATGATGCTCAGCTAATCGCATGCATGTTACAGCATTGAGTGGACCAGTCAGCTTAATCGTAGCAGTTACACCGTGTTGCAGATGGGCCCAAGTGCTTGTGCGCCTTGTAGATAAAATGTATGTTTGCTGATGCGGCTTGGAGTCCGAGTGTTCCTACCAGTTTAAAAAATGTGCCTACCAAATTTCCTGATTGCTCCAACAAACACTTGACAGTGGTTGGCATCTCTGCTTACTGATGGGGGAGATATTCAGGAAATACACTAAAATCAACTGTTGTTTCCTCCAAAATGATGCGTGTTGGACACAGCTGGAAAATACTGTAGAAGTTTTGTTCTCTTTGCTGGCAGTTTAATGCATATATATCATTCACATTAATGCATATATATATATCATTCACTGCGTGACATGAGGTGCATGCCCATAGAGCAGGTCCTCACAGACAACCACGCTCACAGACACACAAGGGAAGAGTTCTGGATCAGCCAACTCAGGACGCTCTATCCTCAAGGCTTCAACACTCTCTAATTCTCAGGACAAGTCAGGGAGGGAGAGAGAGGGAGAAAAGGCAGGGGGTAGGAAAAAGGGAGGGGATGGGGAGGGGGGTGGGGGGGGAAGGGGAGAGGGGGTTTGAAGGAAGATGAACTGGATTTGACGTCATTGTAGAAACACCATTGTAGTGAAGACGTGTTTCTATAATACGTCACTTTCATTCACAAGCATTGAGGAAGACAAATGCCGAAATATTTGCTGTCTGGACCGTGTTTTTTTTTAATTTTTTTTTTATCATCTATATATATATAGAAACACAGAAACTGTTTTTGTTGAAACATAGTTTGATGCCAGGGCATTGCTTGGGCTTGGGAATGAATGATTGAAGGCATTCATCTGGCTTTGTTGGTGCTCTTGTTGGTTTTATTCAGTCTGTATGTTTTGGAGTCTGGTTATTGTGCATTTGTATTCATTATGTTCAGTGTTTATCCCAGCTGTGAGAGTGCTGATGCGTTCACGCTGTACAAAAGTACAGGTGTTGTTGCTAGATTTTATACATAGGTGTATATATATATATATGTGTGTGTGTGTGTGTGTGTGTATGTGTGTATATATATATAGAGAGAGAGAGAGAGAGAGAGAGACAGACAGACAGACAGACAGACAGAGAGACACACACACAACCATAGAGACACAGAGAGAGACAGAGAGAGATATTTTTTATGTGTTTGAGATCGGAGGGGATGTCTGCCTTACTTGTATCCATAACCTCAGTGTATGGCAAATAATCTGGAAAATACTCCTTGTGTGTGTATGCGTATGTATGTATCTTTCTTTAAGTTCACATCTTTTCACTTTAAGTGATATATGTTGTTGTTTTTGTGTGTGTGTGTGTGTGTGTGTGTGTGTGTTTGTTGGAGGTGCAGATGGGGATGGTGGATTAAAGGGAGATACAGAGGAAGGATAAACAATAATAGTGGGATCAACAGTCCATAAAAATAAGTGTAGCAACAGCAGTTAACAACATGAACAGCAACAAAAATTATCTGTAGGCCGCATCATAAAAAAAACCCACTCCTATTGGACTATTTAACAGGGATTCAGCAGTTCCGAACAATAATAAATGGTTGGACAGTATTTGTTTTATGTTTTGTTCTGAAAAAAAACATCTTACTTTGCATGACAGTGGAAGCGACCTGTCAGTCGCTTGACATTGAAATACAGTTTGTGTGTGTGTGTGTGTGTGTGTGTGTGTGTGTGTGTGAGAGAGAGAGAGAGATGATAAATTTTGTTTAATGTCCTGTCACACATACTGGTGATCGTGGACATGTGTTCGAAAATCGATTTTCACATTTGAGTGTTACTAAAAGATGTCAGCAACATTTGTAAAATTATATGTCTCAGATAATCAGATCATACTTTTTGTGTCAGTCCACTGCCCTAAAGGTCCAAATGTCTGATTGTGTGCACATGTGTGTGTGTGTGTGTGTGTGTGTGTGTGTGTGTTTACTTCTCAGATAATCAAATCATGCATTTTGCGTCAGTCTACTACCCCTAAAGGTCCAAGTGTCTGATTGTTTCTGTTTGTGTGTGTGTGTGTGTATTTTACTGTGTGTGTTTTACTTCTCATATAATCAAATCATGCATTTTGTGTTGGTCTACTACCCCTAAAGGTCCAAGTGTCTGATTGTGTGTGTGTGTGTGTGTGTTTACTTCTCAGATAATCAGATTATGCATCTTGCGTTGGTCTACTACCCAAAAGGTCCAGGTGTCTGATTGTGTGTGTGTGTGTGTGTGTGTGTGTTTACTTCTCAGATAATCAGATCATGCATTTTGCGTTGGTCTACTACCCAAAAGGTCCAGGTGTCTGTGTGTGTGTGTGTGTGTGTGTGTGTTTTATTTCTCAGGTGATCAAATCATGCATTTTGCATCGGTCTACTACCCTTAAAGGTCCAAGTGTCTGATTATTAATGTGTGTGTGTGTGTGTGTGTGTGTGTGTGTGTGTGTGTGTGTTACAGTCAACCAGATGAGGAGGGCATGATCTACCAGAACATGTAGAAGGTCTGGCTGTTGTTTAGCCTGGAGGATAGCCAGCCTTCATTCTGCTGCCCACCACCCGGTCCCCCTGTCCCTGTTGTGCAGCGGTCCAATCCATTAACTCATTCTACCCCACAGCCACACGCCTGCTACACCTCCCATGGACCAGCACTACATGAGACCACGGCAGTAAAAATCAGTGTGGTTCACTCAAACTGCACAAATCGATGGAGAATTGTTGATTTAATCAGTCAAACAATGCTTCGTTTTCATGCTTCTGGAATCTGTAAACATAGTTCAGAATGCGAACTGTACCAAGCAAGAATAAATGAAATTAGAATAGTGTGTTGCTGCGTGAATATTTGTACCTGGTCCGCAGGGGAAGTAATCGTGGTACAAGTTAACTTGTACCTGGAGTAGAAAGAGTTAACTGACTGTTCTGCATCCTCTGTGCCTCTAGTCCTTCTTCTTCTTCTTCCCAGTGTGTGGGCCACAACTCCGGTGTTCACTCACTTGTGTGGGTCAGTCTCCTGTGACTGGGTGCCACTGAGGGTGACTTTTTTTCTTTTCTTTTCTTTCTTTTTTTTTTTTTTTTAGGCGTTGTCTTATCTCACGTCATCTGGTTTTAGCAATTTTGTATGATGTTGACATGTATCAACTCTCTGTTGATTTGTTTGATATCTCAAATGACATGTATCAACTCTGTATTGATTTGTTTAATATCTCATATTAAAATGAATTTTCTCCAATAGCTGATTGCCATTTTGTGACATTCTGATGTACTACTTTCCTTTTTCTTTTTTTTAATATACAGTCTGCAGTCATTCAAACTAGATTGGACATGCTGAAGTATTGAACAAAATGATTTTAAGATGATGACAGAAATGTACTGGATGCTTTTAAAGTATGAAAACTTGTTCAGATTTTGTATAGTTTTAAATGAAACGACATCTTAAACAATGTGCCCCCTGGTTAATGACCCTCCAACCCTATGTTTAGTTTTAAAACATGAAGAACAAGTGCCCTACAGATCATAACTTCAGCCATTAACAAGGACTGTTGCATTCCTGTTCAACACAATGTATTAAAAACACTGAAATAAAGTCCCATTCATATGTGCTTATTCGAGAAAACTACCCAAAATATTTTTTTACTGTTTTTTTTCAGTCTATGCTGTTACTGATAAATTGCACCATATTATATACAGTCAAAGCAGTTTACTTTTTTAATTTTTTTTTAAAAAAGAAATCACTGTATTTTGTAATATTAGGTCAGCAGGTTCTACAATGTTAACAGACTCTCATTCCCGAAAATTTGAGATCAAGCAAGCTTCGTTGATGTCAGCAACATTTTTAAACAGTTTCTTGAGTTATTGACACTCAGCTCACCTTGTGCTTCTGCTAGATTGAAATGATAATTTATACATATAAATTAAGGTTTCGATGTTTCATTGTTGTGTGAAGTTGCAATGCTTATATTTCTGTCAGAATGATGTATTTCTTACTTGCGCCATTTCATTTGAAGGTCGGGAACTCTTTTTTTTTTCTTTTCTATCAAAAACCTGGATGCAAACCCAGGAGGAGAATGATATTTAACATTGATTTTTAACATTAACCACTCCATGTAAACCACAATTTTAATATCAATAACTTGAAAATGAATAATAGATGATTAAAAAAAAAAAAACAAAAAAAAACCGGTATGCAATCTGTACTTAGTATAAAAAAAAATTCAATTGTTTTATCGAAATTCATTTGCAGATAAAAGTCAATATGATTTACAGTACAAAGCATTTGATGATATGATTATATCAAAATTTTCAGTTCATCACTACTTTTTATAGGCTTCCCCACTCTTGCCACCTAGTGAGATTATCATGTATGAAATCTGTTCCATGATCTACAGCACTATTCAACACAACCCATTCAACCTTGGGACTTCACTGACAATCTCGTCATTTTCACCACAACCATCTTTGAATAAACTATCTGATGATTCTGGTGCAGATTTGTCGATATCTGGGGTCATAATCACTATCGGAGTCCACAGATATTTAATCCAGAACTTGCTGTGCAGTTTAGCCTCAGATTTTTAGCCATATTGATGCAGAAAAGATACTGAAATCAGGTGGTTTTCACTTCCAAAATTAACAAGCCAGATAAACTTAGAAATTAGTTCCCTTTGCTTGCAATTTATGCATGTGTAGGAATGTGGAAACCATTTTAATTAAAAAAAAATTTTAAAAATGCAGTGCTCAATGAATTAATTTTCATATAATTAGATATCTGAATTCCCCCCCTCCCCCCCCAAAAAAAAACCCCTACCCATACCCCCACCCCCCAAAAAAAGGGGGATTTTTTTTTTTTTGTTTGTTTTTTTTTTTAAGGAAAAAAAGAAGTAAAAGCAGGTGATGTTTTCTTTATTTTACGCTTTTGAATTATGCTACATCTTTTCCTTTGTGATAAAAAAATAACTGGTGATTAACCATGCAACACTGTGACCTAATCTAGGATGAAAGTTTGTTGCTTTGTTATGATGTTTATAATCTCTTATGAATTTTGTTTTAAATAACATCCATTTTTCACTTAAAAGCAAATGGTTCAGTGAACAGTAGAATGATACTTACAGATGTCCAACAATTTTGTCCATCTGTTTCCTGAACTTAGTTTGATGTCGGTATTGACTGACAATGTAACTTTTTACCAAATAATGGTATTGTACAGAATGTCTTTTTTCTTGTTCATTGCATTACACGATTTATTGGTTTTGATATAAGCATTGTGCACCTTCTCTCTCTCTTTCTCTGTTTCTCTCTCTGTCTCTCTCAGGTATCGGTTTCGCTATTTTTCAGATTTATACACCATTTGTTGTTGGATTGTTAATTCCGCCTGGTATAAAAGCTTTTGGCTATTGTCATTGAAGAATTTTCATTTCAGGTTTTTTTTTTTCTTTTCATTTCTCTGTCTGTCTGTTTGTCTGTATGTCTCTGTCTGTCTCTCTCTCATTCTAATTCATTTTGACGGGCGCAACAGCCGAGTGGCTAAAGCGTTGGACTTTCAATCTGAGGGTCCCGGGTTCGAATCTCGGTGGCGCCTGGTGGGTAAAGGGTGGAGATTTTTCCGATCTCCCAGGTCAGCATATGTGCAGACCTGCCAGTGCCTGAACCCCCTTCGTGTGTATATGCATGCAGAAGATCAAATACGCACGTTAAAGATCCTGTAATCCATGTCAGCGTTCGGTGGGTTATGGAAACAAGAACATACCCAGCATGCACACTCCCGAAAACGGAGTATGGCTGCCTGCATGGCGGTCATGCACGTAAAATGTTACATGTTTGTCTGGGTGTGTAGTTGTGCGTGCCTGAAATCTGATTGAACGACACAGGAAACGAATGATGAGCACCCAATGGCAGCCGTCAGTCGGCTGTACCCAGGTAGGCAGCCTGTTGTGTAAATGACTCCGTGTGTGTAAAGTGCTTAGAGCTTGGTCTCCAACCAAGGATAGGCGCTATATAAATATTCATATCCATCCATCCATTTGGTTCCATCCCTTTCTCCCACTCCCTTCATCCCTGTCCCACACATTTTTGTGACATTCCCCTTTTGTGCATGGATCAGTGGCCTTTACAATTAGTGTCAGTATCTCTCTCTCTGTGTCTCTCTCTGTCTCTCTCTCTCTCTCTCTCTCTCTCTCTCTCTCTCTCTCTCTCTCTCCCCCCTCTCTGTCTCTTTCTTTCCCAATCTGCACACACAAATGCGGTTTGGATGTGTATGCATGCATTGAAAGAAATTTGTCACCAGATTATGATGTTCATAAACTTTATTGGACAGTATGTCATTTATCTCATTCGTTGCATCACTGGATTAACTTGATTTTGAAAGATTCTCCTCTTTCTCTCTCTCTCTGTCACTCTATCTCTCTCTCTATGTCTGTCGCTGTCTGTCTGTCTCTGTCTGTCTGTCTGTCCGTCTCTGTCTGTCCTCACAGCTGTCTGAGCTACAATGTATATCTGTGTTGATGTGGATTCAGTCACAGCGACTGCGGCAGATTTTTTGGTTGTTTGTTTCATTAATGTTACCATCTTTATAACCAGGACATTCATTTTTCATTCTTGGCTCAAGTACAGTCAAGATGACAACAGACTTCCCATGCCTTCGTCTTCATCTCCACATTGTGCGTGTTGTCCATGACTGTGCCATATGTATCGTCCTGCCATAGCACCACTGCAGCAGCAAAGCTGAATGGAACCACTTCTTACGTTCTTTTGTCATCGCCTGTCGTAGTCGGTGCGAAAGCATTTGATCGTCATTATCATGAGAGACACTGACTTGGGTTATGACCTGCAGGTCATGTTAGGTTTGTCACCTTCTTCACAGCTGTGGTTATGGAATGATTGCTGTGATTTATCAGAGTCCGTCTTTGTTATCTCCACCTGTTGGCTGTGATTGTGGCAAAGGGAGCCTGTCTTTGCCAGTTGTTGTTATTATTGTTCATTCCTGTGAACTCTAATCTGTTCAGAGCAATCGTTGATCGTTCCTGTAAATGCTGAGCAGTTCAGAGCTATTGTTGATCGTTCCTATAAATGCTGAGGATTTCGGAGATATCACTGATCATTCCTATAAACGCTGAGCATTTCAGAGCTATCGCTGATCATTCCTATAAATGCTGAGCATTTCAGAGCTATCGCTGATTATTCCTATAAATGCTGAGCATTTCAGAGCTATCGCTGATCATTCTTATAAATGCTGAGCATTTCAGAGATACCATTGATCTTTCCTATAAATGCTGAGCAGTTCAGAGCTATCGCTGATCATTCCTGTAAATGCTGAGCAGTTCAGAGCAATCATTGATCGTTCCTGTAAATGCTGAGCAGTTCAGAGCTATCACTGATCATTCCTATAAATGCTGAGCAGTTCAGAGCTATTGTTGATCATTCCTATAAATGCTGAGCAGTTCAGAGCTATCGCTGATCATTCCTATAAATGCTGAGCATTTCAGAGTTACCATTGATCTTTCCGATAAATGCTGAGCAGTTCAGAGCTATCGTTGATCATTCCCATGAATTATATTTTGTTTATGAATTATATTCGTGGAAATAGCTGTTAAACATATGCTGCTAACAGTGGGAAATAGCTATTACAACCCATGCTGCTAACATAGTGACTGTTGCTTCTGGTACTATTCCATTAGCATTATCATCATTGTTATCATCACCATCATCATCATTATCAGGGGCTCATTGAATACTCATTTTGAATTGAATACCAAGATGTACTTGATGGAACAATTCATATTCTTATCAGATGACAGTGACATGTGGTTTTACATTATTTTGATTCACTGGATGCTGTTCAACAAGCTGTGAAGATTTTATTTCTGTGACCAAGCCTAAAGAATCTGTACTCCAGCGAAAATTTGCAAAATTATAACCACAAGTTTTAAAGACATGAATAGATAGACTCTTCTTCTTTGGTATTATCTCTCTCTGTCTCTCTCTCTCTGTGTCTCTCTCTGTGTACATATGCATTTCTGTGTGTGTGTGTGTGTGTGTGTGTGTGTGTGTGTGTGTGTGTGTTGTTGTTGTTGTTGTTTATAATGTTATGTGATTGTGAATTTTATGTTAGCAAATGTATGTGGTCTGTGCTATTTATTTATCTTTTATTTTTCTTTCATTCATTTAGTTATTCCTTCACTTATTTTACCCATCGATACCATAGAAGCAATGCTACAATCGTCTGCAGAGCAGTCATCGCTGAATTGTCATAATCATGTTGTGGAGCATTGTTAGTCATTACGGATATTTTCTTTTAGGAAGGTATTGTGGTCATACTGCTCCAGGGCATCTGAACCATAATGGCCATCCTTCTGAAAGGGCATCATAGGCATTTTTCTCTTAGAAGATCCCTTGGACTTACAGTTTTCCTTGAGAAGACAGTAGTCATTTTTAAGGAGGACTCTGCCCACTCTGTATAAAGACTCCCTGGTCATTGTTTTGGGGTACACTGTGGTCTTCTTCTTCTTCATTCTCGGGCTGCAACTCCCATGTTCACTTGTATGTACACAAGTGGGCTTTTTTTTTTTTTTTTTTTTTTTTTTTTTTTTTTTAGTGTATAACCATTTTTACTCCACCATGTAGGCAGCCATACTCTGTTTTCAGGGGTGTGCATGCTGGGTATATTCTTGTTTCCATAACCCACTGACATGGATTACAGGATCTGTTTCATGCGTATTTGATCTTCTGCTTGCGTATGCAAACAAAGGAGGTTCGGGCACTGGCAGGTCTGCACATATGTTGACCTGGGAGATCGGAAAAATCTCCATCTTTTCCCCACCAGGTGGCGTTACCAAGATTTGAACCCAGGTCCCTCAGATTGAAAGCCCAATGCTTTAACCACTTGGGTATTACACACGTCTAAACTCTGTATGAAGACTCCCTGGTCATAATTCTGGGGCAGACTGTGGTCAATCTCGTAGCCAGTCTTCCTTCTTGATTTTGCCATAGATCAGCTTTGTGTGTGTGTGTGTGTGTGTGTGTGTGTGTGTGTGATTTTCTGACTCTTTTCCTTTGAGACCAAGATCTATCCCAAAGATGACTGGTGAGGCTATTCCCTTTCAGGACTTGGACTTGCCGGTTTTTTTTTTTTTTGTTTTTTTCCATTCTGAGGGACGTTCTGATTGATACTACTGTTCCCTTACATGAGTGATACAGCATATCCGTGCCAGTACTTGTCAGCGGTATTCTGAGTGCATTTCCTTCATCTTTCGCGACTTGACTTGGATGTCCTTGATTTTGCTCGCTCCAGTATTTCTTACCTTTTTTTTCCACTTTCCAGCTCAGAATTTCACCTGGATTGGGTACAGATATACTTAGTCTTGTAACAAATTTGTACTGCATCGGTCAAGCTTTTCTTATGATGTAGATCTTTGTATGGCACACTTTCATCTGCAGTCACTTCCAGTTTTCATGTTTTGTTCATTGTTTTCAGATTGTTGAATAATTTTCAGGAGGTTCAGGAGGTAAGGAATGGAGTGTGTGCGGTCTGTTAATGAATGGAATAATGCTCTTGTATTTGTTAGCTCGTGATACTTTTGTCATTGGTGCTGTGCACACATGTCAAATAATCAGTATGAGGACAGGCCAGAAGCTTGCTTTTTTGGAGGAAGTGTCTGGGTTTGTACATCTGTACCTTTTATGTACCTGCGTGCCAGCTGAATCGGTAGCGCAAGCAGTATTGACTTGAAGTTTGTGCATGTCGTAAATGGAAAGAGTTACTTCTCTTTATTGCATATATATATATATATATATATCCGATCGATTGATAGATAGATAGATAGAATTTTTATGTGTGTGTGTATTTTGTTTCTCCTTATTGTTATTATTTATCATTATTGGTATTAAGTATGATCTGAAAACATGATACACATTCCACCAGCATTGTGCTGCGGCTACGTTCAGGCTGTTTCCGGCTATGTGGAGAACAGACCGCCCTCCCACCCCTTTCTCCCACTGCTCCCCTTTCCATTTCCCACATTGTCATCTTGGTGTGTCTGTTCACCTGCTGACTGATGCCATGGTCCACAGGGCTGGAACTGGGCTTGGCTCCTTTTTTATTTGTATTTGTATTTCTCTTTTTTTTGTCGCACCTGATTTCTCTGTGTGAAATTCAGACTGCTCTCCCCAGGGAGAATGCGTCGGTACACTGAAAGCGCCACCCTTTTTTTTTTTTTTTTTTTTTTTTTTTTTTTTTTTTTTTTCTGCATGCAGTTTTATTTGTTTTTTTCCTATGGAAGTGGATTTTTCTATTGGATTTTGCCAGGGACAGCCCTTTTGTTGTCCAGGGTTCTTTAACGTGTGCTAAGTGCATGCTGCACACAGGACCTTGGTTTATTGTTTCATCTGAATGACTAGCGTCCAGACCATCACTCAAGATCTAGTGGAGGGGGAGAAAATATTGGCGACTGAACCATGATT
>NC_134886.1:40244525-40252025 GCF_041734735.1 Babylonia areolata
GAAGGATTTTAGACACATGGATTCATTATTTGTGTTTTGGAAAGATGTTTAGACCCAGCTTACAGCACATCAATAGATTGAAACATAGTCAGACAGACACTTTTGTGCTTATAAATAATATGGTTAACATGCTTCATTCACTAAATAATTTGATATTCAGTGAGCAGGAAATCCGTCAGATTGAATGGTTAATGTGTGGACAGCCACCAAATACCCATTGCAAAAAAAAAAAAAAAAAAAAAAAAAAAGAACTTGGGTAGGGATAGATCAGATTAGAAAAGCCAACTTCAAAATACCAAGCATGCTTCAGAAGCTGTATATGTTTTTCACCACCAGCTTCTGCATGCAGTGTCTTGTTGCACTGCAAGTCTTGTTTTTTTTCATTGATATGGATACATACATTGTGATTATTTTTGGTCAGAGACCAATCTCATAGCACCTGACAGAGTGATCACAGTTTGCCGTAAGCTTACAGTCAGCACAACAGCAATGTGAGAACTGAATGGTCAATGGATTCTCCACTGCAGTGGGAAGTCATTTACAGCTTAGTCTTTTGTGAAGGACTATGACTCTGAAAGTTAGGAGGCCAGATTGCACTGGCTTTTAGTGCTGAAGCCTTGGGGGCTAGTTGGCCTTTGGGAACCATCCCAGTGCTGACTGTCCTAAAGCCCTCTTGGCCGAGAGAGTGCGGATGTAAGTTTGGCAGGACACTCTCCATGAAAATCAAATTCTAGCCCAGATAATCGGGGCAGCGGTTGCCTTCTCTGCTGTTCTGGTGGTCATAGTCGGACATGGCTTTCTATCAATCAGATCATACAGTATGGTGACAGTGTATTTGGTAAGGTTACACAGTACATAGTGAACTTGCAAGTAAATGAAAAAATGCTGAGTTTAAAAATTCTAGCCGAGAAAAGTAGTGATTTTTTCAGAAATTTTGCATAATAACTTTTGTGAATTTAGATAGTTTCGACAAATTTGTCTTATTCTTTGTCAAAAACAAGTGCAGGGGGAGAAAATTCTCACAAGTGTGGGAATACTTCCAGTGTTCATTGTTGCCTATGATGAAGACTTGTATGCCTTTCTGTCTCTGGCTTGAGGCCTCCTCTACACTGACAGTACTTCTCTATAACAAGTTGTGGTGTGGTTGTCTTGTTCAGGTCAGCACTGACCCTTGATTCCTAGTTGTCAATTTCGGTCCAACTGAAAAGCATGACAGACATAAAAAAAACAACAAAAAAAAACAGACTTAACTGGCTAGATTTCTTCTTGTGTCAGATTTCAATGTAAATAGAAGTAACCAGGAGTGTTATTTTGATGGATTTTTTTTTTTTTTTTTTTTTAGGACGAGCTGTCTTCAAAGCAAGGACCCCAGTTCAAAGTTTATCAGTGAGGAATTTGTCAGATTTTTTTTTTTTTTTTCTTTGTTTTGTTTGTTTGTTTTTTGGCCATGCTCTGCAGTGTGTATGGTGAACTTAAGAATCTGTCAGAAGACATCAATCTGCAAAGAGAATTGTGACTGCATGCCCAACAGCTGACACAGTTCTGAGCAAGAGGTACACCTGTCAATGAATTACGGCAAATGACTTTAAAAAGTTTTAGTAAATTGACAGTGCATGTTTCAGACATTGTTGGAGAGTTTTGTTTCCTGTACGTGTCGTTTTTTGTGATGTTTTGTTTGTTGTTGTTTTTATCTCCACAAATGATTCAAATGGCAATTTTGAAGAAAAACGAGAGGGAAGTACCTGCATGGCAGTATCATTGAATTAACTGTTGGTTCAGGAAATAGTTTAGTAAATTAGTTAAACTAAGGAAATAGTTTAGTAAATTAGTTAAACTATCACTAAGAGATCGGTACACACCGTTAGCTTGTACGTAAGTTGGTAAAGTTGCATTTTATTTCTTATGTGGCTTAAACGCTTAGAAGAAACATATTTGGATGCATGTGTGCAAAACAGTATTAGGTGAAGAAGAAGTGCATGTTTTATGAAATATCCAGTTGTTGACAACAATATCAATAATCTATAAATCAAGATTATTTATTTCGATATGTGCCTTCCTTCCATTGCAGAACAGTAGCATTATGCAGCTGTATGTATATCAAGTCTAGTCATCAAGAAAAAAAAAAAAAACTCTTTCAGGACATATAAATCAACTGTGTATGTCATTGATATTGTTAAACAAGTATTTGTAAGGGAAATCAACTTACCCAGCCAGCAGTTTTTATTAATGTGGTTAACTGTCAGTTAGCCAGTCTGTGTCTTCCGTTGGGTTACCACACGGCAGCTGTGCTGTGTGCAAACCAGTGTGCCTGCTGCACTAATACGGTGTATTTGGCATAATTCACATCAGGATATAGGCATTTGACGGATACATGAAAGGTTTACTTTAGAAGATGGTAACAAGTTTACTACAGTTACCTATTGAAAGCAACATGTACCACATCCTTCTGAATGTTTTTTCTTTGTCTCTCTTTTTTTTCTCTTTGTGTGTGTGCGATGGGTAGTGGGAGGGGCAGGATGCAGACAAGTAATGCTGACCAGTCAGCGTATTGTTGCATGTGTTTAAATTTCCTGTCTTTGTTTTATGGTCCTTTTTAAAAAAATTCTTGTCATTTCCTCTGTAGAATTTATTTTCACCTTTGTTTTGTATATTCATTACTTTATGATTAATTCTTTTGTGCGCTGATCAATGAAAATTTGAACCTTTTTTTTTTCTTTTTTTTTTCTCCTCTGCTTATAAAGTAGTGTATTTGGTTTTATATTTGTCTTTCATTTTTTCTTGGAATTTATTGAATGGAATTCATTCAAAAGTAAAAAAAAAAAAAAAAAAAAAAAAAAAAAAAAAAACCGCTTCCTTTTACTTTTCATTGTTTTAATGGGATAAAGAGAGGTAGAGAAAATTTGTGATGTTCAAATATTCGGTCGTTTAGTTGGGGTCTGTGTTTGAAACATGCATTTTATTCTGCAACGATTTTGCTTTCTGGTTTCTGTTTTTATGCCATTTTCTGGGGGTGTTCCTGAAAAGGAAACCTGGCCTGATCTGGATTCCTGTGCATATATTGATTTTTTTTTTTTTTTTTTTTTTTTTTTTTTCAAAAGCATCCCTTCCGTACACTTCCACTCTCCTCTTTTCCTTGCACCCCCACCCCCACTCTTCCCTTAGCTCTTCTCATCTGATGTTGTTCTTTTGTGTCGGACTTGATGTTAGTTGAGAACTAGGGAGCACAGGGAGAACTGGTACCGTTGGGTCTTGCTTCATTTATGCCCAGTTCAGGTGCTCGTATACCTGTCGCTGATATTGTAAAACAAATGTTTATACAAATGAAACAAGGCTTATTACCCGACAACCAGTTTTTGGTGTTGTTAACGACGGGCGCAATAGCCGAGTGGTTAAAGCGTTGGACTGTCAGTCTGAGGGTCCCGGGTTCGAATCACGGTGACGGCGCCTGGTGGGTAAAGGGTGGAGATTTTTACGATCTCCCAGGTCAACATATGTGCAGACCTGCTAGTGCCTGAACCCTCTTCGCGTATATATGCAAGCAGAAGAACAAATACGCACGTTAAAGATCCTGTAATCCATGTCAGCGTTCGGTGGGTTATGGAAACAAGAACATACCCAGCATGCACACCCCCGAAATCGGAGTATGGCTGCCTACATGGCGGGGTAAAAACGGTCATACACGTAAAAGCCCACTCGTGTGCATACGAGTGAACGCAGAAGAAGAAGGTGTTGTTAACAATTCAGATTGCCAGCCTGTGTCTTCTGTTGGGTAATCACCTGGCAGCTCGTGCTCTATGCAAACTTTTGTGCCTGTTATATGAATACTGTGGACTTGGCATATAATTGGCATGGACATTGGCATTGGGTTTTTTTTATTTTTTTTTTTTTAATAATAAATTACAGATATATAACATTTTACTTGTTTTGTGAAAGATTTACTTTTGAAAATAGTTACAAATAGGTACAAGTTTTCCACAGTTATTACCTGTCTATAGCAGTGACCACATCCAGGAGAGCACAGGTTTAATTGTTACCAAAGTCTCACTTTGTTATGCCAGCTTCAGATGTCCAAGTTGGATTCTTTTTGCTTTTGAATGCTGGGATTTGTTATTAAGAAAAAAAAGAAAGAGGGTACCGTTTTTTTTTCCTAGGAGAGCAGAGAGTAGAAAGCATGAAGGAAAGGGGGAGGAGTTTAGAGAATTGTTTTTAGTATGGTAGTTGGGTGGGTGGGTGGGTGGGTGGAGGGGTCGTTCAAGCATCTACTTAAGCAGTACATTTGTAGTTTCTATAGTCGCAGATGTTTGAATAAAGTTTAATCCGTTTCCTATAGTGTGAGTCGTTTGTGAGTGAACTTGCACGCATGGTTCTATGTGTATGTGAGCGGAAACATTTTCCCTTTTTTGTGTGTGTGTGTGTTTGTGTGTGTGTGTGTATTTGTTTTTATCTCTCTGTCTGTCTGTCTGTCTCTCTCTTTAATCCGTTTCCTATAGTGTGAATCGTTGATGAGTGTATTTGCATGCATGTTTGTTTTTTTTTTTGTATGTGAATGTGAGTGGAAACATTTTTCCTTTTTTTTTTCTTTTTTTTTCTCCTTTTTTGTTGTTGTTGTTGTTTTCTATGTCTGTCTGTTTGTCTGTCTCTCTCTCTCTCTCTCTCTCTCTCTCTCTCTCTCTCGCGTCACCATCAAGCTGCTCATCCACATTCCTGATTCTCCAACACACAGCCACACATTTAACTAATTCCATCTGTAGTCCCAGTGCCAACAATGCACAGGTAGAAGTTACTGTCATACCGCCTTCAGGCCATCCATTGGAGGAGACCCTGCGTTGGTGCTCAGTCACTACTGGTGATGAGTGTGCGGAGGAGGGGGGTAGAGGAGGTGCAGGGTAATGTGTGGTGTGTGTGTGTGTGTGTGTGTGTGTTGGAGCTCATGTACGTTTATATGTATTTGACTGTGCTTTCGTATCTGTGAAACTGCATGCTTGGTGCATATCTGTTATGCATGTGTGAGTGTATGTGTGAATGTGTGTCTTCATGTTTTACATTTATTTGCTTATTTATCATCATTGTTGTCTTATTTATTTATTTATTTTATTTTATTTTTTTTTAATTATTATTATTACTACTACCTTTTTTTTATATTATAATTATTATTTATTTATGGAAGCTCATCTATTATTTATTCACCTTTTTTTTCTTTTTTTTTTTCTCAAGGCCTGACTAAGCGCGTTGGGTTACGCTGCTGGTCAGGCATCTGCTTGGCAGATGTGGTGTAGCGTATATGGATTTGTCCGAACGCAGTGACGCCTCCTTGAGCTACTGAAACTGAAACTGGTGATGCGCCTGACGAAGAAGGAAGTGTCCACGAGTTTGAATCCCACATGGACCAGGGTTTTTACTCTTCAGGCTGAAAAAAAAAAAGAAAAGAAAAGAAAAACAACAACAACAAACGGGGTGGCGCTGCAGTGTGGCGACGTGCTCTTCCCACTAAGGGCAGCTTGTATCTACTTCACATCTTCAGATGGAGACAACAGATCGATTTATCTCCATCAGCATCCCAATAAAAGATATGGTGACAATATGGGGGGGGGGGGGGGGGGGGGCGGGAGAATAGGGCTTTCAAACATCTCCTAGCACTTCACACTAGTACACCGATCAGACACAAACCACACAAGAACACACACACTCAAATTAATAACCCCCCCCCCCCCTCCACCCCCACCCCCCCCCCACACACACATGCGCCTGCGCGTGTACACACATTCTCTCTCTCTCTCTCTCTCTCTCTCTCTCTCTCTCTCTCTCTCTCTCTCTCTCTCTCTCTCTCTCTCCCTCTCTCTCTCTCTGTCTGTCTGTCTGTCTGTCTGTCTCACGCGTACTCACACACATTTTCACATGCACATGCACTGAAGAAACAGACGTGGATTCAAAGAATACAGTGTATGAAATAGAATCCCTTAATTAACTCATTGGAGACGGCTTGAAACGTGGCTTTTTGAGTTTTTTTTAACGGGATATATTTGGGCTTAAAAAAACAAAGTCTGCCTAGACCATGGGTTTACGAATAGGGGTGAAAATTCTCTATCAGTAGGGCAGGCTTGAAGAATATCATCAGTTTTTTAAATTTATTTATTTATTTATTTATTTATTTATTTTATTTTTTTAACCAGAAATCAACGAGGATGGCGATGAAAAGCTGCCTTCTCTTCAAGACCAGATGACGCGTATGGTTTCGTCATTTATATAACATATCCCGACGTCAATCAGACACGACAGATACAGATACCTACCGTGCTGGTCAGAATATAAGAAAAACCAAACATGTTTTTGTGACTTACGAGGATGACATTAAAACGTCTCTACGCTATAATAATAGTCTTTCCATATAAGCCTATTACACAAATACCTTTTTTTTTTTCACTCGAATTGAATAACCCTCACAGGTGACTAAAATGGAATCACATGTTATTGAATTCGACTGGATTCGAACCAAATCTTCGAAAACGCCCCCCCCCCCCCCCCCCCCCCGCACCTCTCTCTCTCTCTCTCTCTCTCTCTCTCTCTCTCTCTCAATCTCTCTGTCTCTGTCTGTCTGTGTCTCTGTGTGACTCTCTGTCTCAGTCTCTGTCTGTCTGTCTGTCTCTCTCTGTGGACTAATACAACCAGAAAAAAAAGTGGTCATATAGGCTACACTTTACCCTATTCCAAGAAGAATTAGGTATACAAATATGGCGTCCCCACCCCCGCCCCCACCCCACCCCCCGCCGCCCCACCGCTCCCCCATCTCTGTCACCGGAGCAGATCACTACACGCCACCGAGCACTGACACAGATGTCATGATAGTTAACGCGCGTATGTGATTTTCTGCATGCATATACACACGAAGAAGGTTCAGAAACTTGCGGGTCTGGCACATAATCATGCTGACTTGGGGAGAGACCAGAATCCCCACTTGGTGTAACCGAAATCATGTCAGGAATCGAACAAACTCAGCAAACTCGCACGAGAATTGTATCATTATTATTAGTATTACTTTTTTTTTTTACAACGTATTTCTCAGTGTGAAATTCGGGCAGCTCGCCTCAGGGAAAGCGCGTCTCTATACTGAGAACGTCGCCCTTTCTTCTTTTTTTCTTTTTTTTGTATTTTTTCCTGCCTGCAATTTGTTTTGTTCTGTTTTGTTTTTCCTAACGAAGTAGGTTTTTCTGCAAAATTTTGGCAGGGACAACCCTTTTGTTGCCGTGGGTTCTTTTACGTGCGCTAAGTGCATGCTGCTCACAGGACCTAGATTTATCGTCTCATTCGAATGACCAGCGTCCAGACCACCACTCACGGTATAGTGGTGGTGGGGGGTGTGGTGGGGGGTGTGGTGGGGGGTGTGGAGGGGGGGGGGGGGACGGGCGGGGGCGGGGGGATACTGGCGACTGTGCCGGGATTCGAACCAGTGCGCTCAGATTCTCTCGCTTCCTAGGCGGACGCGTTACGTCTTGGCCAAAACTC
>NC_134886.1:40254525-40267025 GCF_041734735.1 Babylonia areolata
CATTTTTGCCCGCATTATCAGTAGCAGTACCCTCGAATCGCCTGGCTCAGACTCCATACCAGCAGAGGTCTACAAGGATGGAGGCACTGTGCTGACTGAGAAGCTCCATCAGCTGTACTCACTCATGTGGAAAGAAGAGACGATCCCCCAGGATTTCAAAGATGCATCTATCATTCACTTGTACAAGCGAAGGGGGAACCGGCAAGCCTGTGATGACCATCGGGGCATTTCCTTGCTCTCCATCGCAGGCAAGATACTTGCCAGGATCCTACTAAACCGCCTCACAGCATACCTTGACCAAGGTCATTTGCCTGAGAGCCAATGTGGATTCCGGAAAGAGCGCGGAACCACCGACATGGTGTTTGCTGCAAGGCAGCTGCAAGAGAAATGTCAGGAGCAAAATGCTGATCTGTTCTCCACCTATGTCGACCTCACTAAGGCCTTCGACACACCGTGAGTAGAGAGGGACTGTGGAAGATCATGGCCAAGTACGAATGCCCTCGGAAATTTATTTCCTTGGTCAGCCAATTCCATGAAGGCATGCAGGCTCGAGTCCAGGACAAAGGCGAAACATCTGCTCCTTTTGTTGTCACAAATGGTGTCAAGCAAGGCTGCGTCCTGGCTCCAACGCTGTTCAGCCTCATGTTCTCTGCAATGCTTACTGATGCCTTCAGAAATGGCGATGTTGGAATCGGCCTAAAGTACCGAACAGATGGCAAGTTGTTTAACCTCAGAAGGCTTCAAGCAAAAACGAAGGTCATGACAGACATCATCAGAGACTTTTTGTTTGCTGATGATTGTGCCCTCAACGCTGGATCTGAAGCTGACATGCAACTCAGCGTCGACAAGTTTGCCACTGCCAGCAGGAACTTCGGCCTTACCATCAGCACGAGGAAAACTGAAGTTCTCCATCAGCCAGCCCCAGGGAAACCCTACGTTGAGCCCAACATCACAGTCAACGGTCAGAGACTCAATGCGGTGGAGCGGTTCACATACCTTGGCAGCACACTGTCACGAAATGCGACCATCGACGATGAAGTGAACGTCAGGATTGCAAGAGCAAGCGCAACTTTTGGTAGACTCAGTGCAAATGTCTGGAACAGAAGAGGCATTAGTCTTGAGACCAAGCTAAAGGTCTACAGAGCAGTAGTTCTCCCCACACTACTGTACGCCTGCGAAACTTGGACAGTGTACCAACGACATGCCAAGAAGCTGAACCACTTCCACACAACATGCCTAAGGAAGCTACTGAACATCAAGTGGCAAGACAAGACCCCAGACACAGAGGTGCTTGCAAAAGCCACCCTTCCCAGCATCTTCACCATCCTGATGCAGTCCCAGCTTCGCTGGGCTGGACACGTGGCGCGCATGTCAGACCATCGGCTGCCCAAAAGGCTCTTCTATGGCGAGCTGCAACAAGGGGAGAGATCACACGGAGGTCAGAAGAAGCGCTTCAGAGATACTCTGAAAGTCTCTCTGAAAGCGTTTGATATCAACCCTGACTCCTGGGAGGAATCTGCAGTGGACCGTGACAAATGGCGCGCTGCTGTGCACAAAGGCGCCAAGTTGTGCGAGGCCAACAGGACTGCTGCAGCTGTTCAGAAGAGGCAGGCCAGAAAGTCACGGGCAAACAAGCTCCCTGACAATGATATGCCTGTCTTTGTCTGCCCCAACTGTGAGCGAACATTTCTTGCGCAGATTGGACTATTCAGCCATCTGCGCATTCACAGATAGATTCATGAGCATCCTCCCCCCCACCCCACCACCACCCTCCCCCTATCCCCCAGCTGGATGACAACGATGGTCATCATCGATCTCGATGGACACACCACCACCCTCGAATCGCTCATCACTATCCTCTACAAACTCGTTTTTCTGTATCTTCAAAGCCAGCAATCCACAGGAACTTTGTAATGCAAGGGTGCTGCAAGGCCAACTGAGGAGACCCTGCATTGCTGCTTAGTCATTTCAATAGAAAAGTTTCTTTCCTTATGTGCCTCATCCGCCATATTGATCACCGTGGCCAGTTTGCACAAGGATATAAAATCGGGATATCTACCAGTCTGGAACACAGAGGCAGCAACACACATGACAAAGCTACAGTCATACGCTTCACCGAACAAGATTAAACCAGATTAACGGGGTATTTGTTTGATCGGCATAACCGCTGACCGTTAGGTATTTCTACGCCTTGCTGGTTCTCTGCACTGCCAAGAGTAACCCAGCGCACGGCGAAAGATCCCCTACAGCGACCGTTGCGGGGATTAGCAGGCGACAGGCTCCAGAGGTGGAGAAGTCGATCTGAGTTCCGACTGAACGGTAGCAGGCGACGAGATGAGCTTCATCCCTTCGGCCACGTAGCGGTATTCTAGAGAGAAGAAGAATGTGTGGGTGAAGACTGAAAACAAACAATTGCTTTGGTGTCCGCTTTCCTACGCAGGAGTCGGCGTCTGCGCTGGACTTGAATCTGGTTTTCTCATATTTTGTCTTACACCCTAAGGATCCTTTGGGGAGCTTAAAATCCTGTCCGTGGAATCCTGATGAGCGTCTTTTGTAGGATAAACGTCCTTTGATGTGAACGAGATTAAGCGGATCCCGTTTCAGGTCTTCTCAGCTGAGTTGGGAGACGAACGAACCAGTCCAGCTAAACTTTCTCTGTGTTGTTGGTGGTTTGATATTTCTGTTCTTCTGTGAACAGATCGGTGTGGTGAAAGTACCTGACATTTACGGTTTCAACAGCGTTGTGGTCCACGGAAGCAGATCTGGATACATTGAGCCCTTGCTTCACTTCTGTGTATAGTCCTGTACAGCGGTCCGTGTGTCCATCGGCAGAACGATGCTGAAGCTTGTGGTATGGGTGGGGGTGATGGTGGGGGTAGCCCTGGCCATCACTAAGCCCAACGGCTGCACTTATTCTTCTGGAGTCTTCACCTGTGATTATAGGTAATAATTTTGGTAGATGTACTTAACTGATCGAGTGGAATGAACGAAGGAAGGAAGTAAACGAACTATCCAAGAAAATGTGAGAGCTTGGCCTCGTTGTCAACAGTTACAGCTTCACCATTCACCCACTCAGATACCAAATAGCCAGTGTGTGTGTGTGTGTGTGTGTGTGTGTGTGTGTGTGTGTGTGTGTGTGTGTGTTGTGTGTGTGTGTGTGTCTGTCTGTCTGTGTCTGTGTGTTTGTATGCATGTGTGTGTATGCATGTGTGTGTGGGCGTGTGTGTGTGTGTGTGTGTGTGTGTGTGTGTGTGTGTGTGTGTGTGTGTGTGTGTGTGTGTGTGTGTGTGTACGTGCGTACATGCATGTGTGTACGCGCGCGCGCGCGTGTGCGTGTGTGTGTGTGCATCAGTCAAGAGATGGCGGCTCACAGTCGGCTGGGCTAAACATGATTTGTTTTACATTTGGGTTTGATTCAGTCAGAACGTGAAACTAACAATCGTCAGATCTCTCCGGTAAGGACGGACAGTCGGATTGAACGTTTCGAGCTTCATTCATTTTCTTCTGTTCAAAGCACAACGTTGAAGCTAGCACTTTGGGTATATGAGATAAGGGGCATCCTCTGTTTCTTTGTTTTTGTTTGTTTTGCGTTCCAATCTTACTCCTTCTCCTCTTCCTTTTGTTCATCCCCTTTCTTCTCCTTCTTCGTCGTGCTGTCTGCTTTGTTTCTCATCATCATCATCGTCATCATCATCATCATCATCATCATCGTCAATGTCGTCATCGTCTTCATAACCATCATTATCACCACCACCGCTAACACCACCAACAGTATCGTCATCATCTTCTTCCGTCTGTATTTCTGAATTAGGTTTCCTTCTTTGTTCATTTGCTTTTCTTTCTCAGTAAATAGTAGTGTCTTTGTATTCGTGCTGGCAATTTAACCAGTGCTATACTTTGCTCCTTTTTTTTTTTTTTTTTTTTTTGTCTTTCAAACATTATATTTCAAATGGTAAAGTTGGAAGCCTGTTTCGCAAACAACACAAACACAAAACACGATGTGTAAAAAAACCCAAAAAATAAACAAAAAACAACAACAAACAAACAAAACAAAACAAAACAAAACAAAACAAAACAAAACAAAAAAAAACCAAAAAAAAAAAAAAAAAAAACGATCGCACTGGAGCTATCTCAGTATATCTAAGGTAGAGTCACAGCGAACAATTCAACTATCTGGTTTAGAAACTTCTTCCCCAAGACAAAATGATTATCAATTATGTCCTGATCTTGCATATGACAACGACAAATCGTCACCTTTCTTGTTCCTCCAGTACCCCGTTGCGCTGGGACGCCACGAGTCAACGTAATGGCTAAATTGGTCTATACCTTGTGCATTCGGCACTGAAGTCAGCTGAACGTGATAAGATATGAAAAAAAAAAAATGAAAAAAAAAAAATTGTCAATAAAATAGTTTCGATCTTTCCGGACCAAAACGTGGACAAATTTAATCAAAAGAGTATCAGGAGGGTTTATGTGGGACGCTTCAGATCATCAGATGGTTTGTTCAGAATTTTATTTGCGATCATGAGCGTGTGGTTCCCAACAACCAGTCTGTAGTCCCCCACCCCCCCTCACCCTCCCCTACATCCCCCCAAAAACAACAACAAAAACAACAACAATAACAAAAACAACAACAAAAAACAAACAAACAAACAAACAAAAACAAAAAACAAAGCAAAAAAAAACCAAAACAAAAAAATACCCGTGTTTCATATGTTTCAAACTGACTGAGGAGATCAAATGCATAAACGCTTTGATTCATCACCACCATCTACATCACATCGTCCCTGTCTTCATCATCATCGTTGTCGTCGCTGGTGACGCTAACATTATAGTTATCTTCGTCATTCTCATCCCTCTCCTTGACATTAATTTCCCACCAAGGCCTTATTTGCCACATACAGAACACAAGGCCGTCTTTACCACATACGCTCAGACTAGGTCACATTCACCACATACACTCTACCAAGGCCATACCTACCACACACACTCCATCAAGCCCGTCTCTACCATACACACTCCACCAAGGCCATATTTACCACATACACTCCACCAAGGCCATATTTACCACATACACTCCACCAAGGCCGTCTTTACCACATACATTCCACCAAGGCCATATTTACCACATACATTCCACCAAGGCCACCACATACACTCCACCAAGGCTATCTTTACCACATACACTCCAGCAAGGCCACTTTTACCACATACACTCCCCCAAAGCTACTTTTACCACATAGACTCCACCAAGGCCATACTTACCACATACACTCCACCAAGGCCATATTTACCACACACACTCCAGCAAGGCCACTTTTACCACATACACTCCACCAAGGCCATATTTACCACATACACTCCACCAAGGCCAGCTTTACCACATACACTCCACCAAGGCCATATTTACCACATACACTCCACCAAGGCCACTTTTACCACACACATTCCAGCAAGGCCACTTTTACCACATACACTCCACCAAGGCCAGCTTTACCACATACACTCCACCAAGGCCAGCTTTACCACATACACTCCACAAAGACCAAGGAGGTCGGGGGATGGGGGTGGGGGGGAGGGGGGGGGGAGAGGGGGAAGGGGTTGGGGGGGTGTCTGTGTCTGTGTGGTGTGTGTCTCTGTGTGTCTGTGTGTCCGTGGTTCACATTTAACATTGTCTTTTTTCTTCCTTTTTGGCTCACGTGTGTAAACAATGTGAGCCCATGTAATAATCCGGTGTTCGGTTATCTGCGCGCGTGTGTGTGTGTGTGTGTGTGCGTGCGTGTGTGTGTGTGTGTGTGTGTGTGTGTGTGTGTGTGTGTGTGTGTGGCTGTGCTGTCTGTCTGTCTGTCTCTGTCTCTATGTGTCTGTGTGACTGTATCTGTGTCAGTGTCTGTGTGTATGTCTGTCTGTGTGTCCGTGGTAAACTTTAACATTGTCATTTTCTCTAGAAAGACTTTAGTCTATCGCCGCCAAATTTGGCTCAAAAATAGATATAAAAAAAGAGCAAAAATCAGCTCTTCACATACATTCCAATAAAATGATGTTGTACTTCTTGTTAGAGCACAAAGATATTTCAAAGATTTTTTTTTTTTTTTTTTTTTTTTTTTTTTAAATATGTCAACCACTCTGATTCTGCTGTGTGCACTAAAGGTACGTGCTTCCACTGGACGCCAATGCCTTCACTCCGGAGCCCCAACGTCTGGTAATAGAGGAGGTCAGCGGCACCTTCTCCTCTACGGACTTCGTCAACTTCAACAACGTCAACAAGTCCGCTTTCGACATCAACTTTCCTGCAGAGTTGACCATCTACTGCACGACGGGGGGCGGGGGTCTACTGAACCTGGACTCCACCTCCTTCACGGGTTAGTCTGTCAGTGTGTGTGTGTGTGTGTGTGTGTGTGTGTGTGTGTGTGTGAGAGAGAGAGAGAGAGTGTGTGTGTAGTGTGTGTGTGTTTGTGAGTGTGAGTGTGTGTGTGTGTGTGTGTGTGTGTGTGTGTGTGTGTGTGTGTGTGTGTGTGTGTGTGTGTGTGTGTGTGTGAGAGAGAGACAGAGAGAGAGAGAGAGTGTGTGTAGTGTGTGTGTGTTTGTGAGTGTGTGTGTGTGTGTGATAGTGTGTGTGTGTGTGTGTGTGTGTGTGTGTGTGTGTGTGTGTGTGTGTGTGTGTGTGTGTGTGTTGTGTGTGTGTGTGTGTTGTGTGTGTGTGTGTGTGTTGTGTGTGTGTATGTGTGTGTGTGTGTGTGTGTGTGTGTGTTGTGTGTATGTATGTGTGTGTGTGTGTGTGTGTGTGTGTGTGTGTGTGTGTGTGTGTGTGTGTGTGTGTGTGTGTGTGTGTGTACGTATGCGTGTCTGGCATAGTGTGTGTCTTCTGCACGGAGCAAAGTTAGAATAGAAGAACGCGAGTGGTGGTGGTGGTGGTCTAGATGCTAGTCTTTCGAATGAAACAAAAAAGGAACAACCCTCCCCCCAAACAAAACGAAGCAAAACAAAACAACAACAACAAAAACCACCACCACCACCACCACCAACAACAAAAACAACAACCAACCAAACAAACAACCCCCCTCACCCCCCCCCCCCGTGTATGCTTAGAGCACTTAATGTATAGCAGGTGGTCATCACGTGGTAATGTACAATACAATACAATGCAATACAATACAATACAATACAGGACATTCATTCGTCACTCGCCCAACATAATATCTCAGCCCACATCCAAAGTCCAGTACACACATGCACACACACGCACACAACTTGACGAAGGTTGGACAAGAAAAAAAAAAATCGAAAAGCTACATATCGAAAGCAAAATACATACAAGCAAGCAATACACGACAGCAGCTTCATTTCTACACGCACCTCGAATCATCCTCCCTTCCACACACACACACACACACACACACACACACACACACACACACACACACACACACACACACACACACACACACACACACACACATTTGGAAGCGTGTGTCTCTGTCTCTATGGGTTCGAATCCCATGCCCTTACCAGGATTTCCCCCCACCCTCCCTCCAACCCTCAATTCCCAACCCTCCTAACCATCCTCCCCTCCAACCCTCAATTCCCAACCCTCCCCCCACCCCTCCCTCCAACCCTCCCCCCACCCCTCCCTTCATCCCTCAATCCCCACCCTCCCCCAACCCCTCCCCCCACCCTTCCCTCCAACCCTCAATCCCCAACCTTCCCCCCACCCTTCCCTTCAACCCTCAATCCCCAACCCTCCCCCCGCCCTTCCCTCCACCCTCCCTTCATCCATCAATCCCCAACCCTCCCCCCACCCTCCCCCCACCCTTCCCTTCAACCCTCAATCCCAAACCCTCCCCCCACCCCTCCCCCCAACCCTCCCCCCACACTTTCCTCCAACCCTCCCTACACCCCTCTCCCCACCCTTTCCTCCATCCCTCAATCCCCAACCCTCCCCCCACCCTTCCCTCCATCCCTCAATCCCCAACCCTCCCCCACCTCCCTCCATCCCTCAATCCCCAACCCTCCCACCACCCTTTCCTCCAACCCTCAATCTCCGACCCTCCCCCCCCCCCATCCTCCCGCCGACCCTTCCATTTGATATTGAGTGGTGTTCGGGGTGCTAGACTTTTCTTTGGATGAGATGATAAACAAAGGCCCTGCGTACAGCAGGCACTTAGGGCACGTAAAAGCAGCACTCACGACAACAAGAGGGTTAACCCTGTCACAAATATGCAGAAAAATCCACTTTGGTGGTAACAATGAATGCAGTTGCAGCCTTAACAAAATGGGTGGTGTTTCACTGTGACGACACACACACTTCAGTCCGAATTTTACGCAAATTTGTTATTACAAAGACAAATACAATACAATGCAATACAATACAATACAATACATTTTCAAACGGTATAGCCTTTGATGGCAAATGTCTCAGAGAGTTTCAGTTTCAGTTTCAGTAGCTCAAGGAGGCGTCACTGCGTTCGGACAAAACCATTTCCGCTACACCACATCTGCCAAGCAGATGCCTGACCAGCAGCATAACCCAATGCGCTTAGTCAGGCCTTGAAAAAAAAAGAAAAAAGAAAAAAAAAGGGGAATAAATAATAGATAAGCTTACATAAATAAATAAATAAATAAATAAATAAATAAATAAATAAATAATAATTGTAATATAGAAAAAGGTAGTAGTAGTAGTAGTAGTAGTAGTAGTAGTAGTAGTAGTAATAATAATAATAATAATAAAAACATAAAATAAAATAAATAAATAAATAAATAAATAAGACAGCAATGATGATAAATAAGCAAATAAATGTAAAACATGAAGACACACATTCACACATACCCCCACACATGCATAACAGATATGCACCAAACATGCAGTTTCACAGATGTGAAAGCACAGTCAAATACATATAAACGTACATGAGCTCCAACACACACACACACACACACACACACACACACACACATTACCCTGCACCTCCTCTAGAGAAAGTTCAGCTACACAGAATCACATTCAAAGAATAAAATTTAAGAGGTGGTTTTATCTTTGCCTTTTTTACTTTGTAATAATCTGAGGCAATGCTATGTATTGTGTTGAATGCTTTCAAAGCGTACATGGATTTTGAGGAAAAGAGTAGGAAAACAGGATCACATTATCAATCGATCATACCTTTGTTAAATGCTTAACTCGACACGTAAACGTTGTTGTCACACTTCATTTGTTAGTTATTGGTTTACGTTAGCCTGCTTAGTCATATTCTTTTGTCCATTCCTTTGTTGTCGTTTTTTGATAAGTCATGGATAAAAAAAAAAAAAGAAAAGAAAAAAAGAAAAAAAGAAAAAAGAAAAAAAAAGGAGGCTCGGAAATTGTTAACTGATATCATAGTGCAGAAACGTCTTCAGACGGCTTCTTTATTATTATTATTATTATTATTATTATTATTATTATTACCTATTTTATTCTTCTTTTCTAAATAAATATGTCATTGTGGTGTGATGTCGATTTTTCATTTCGTCGACTAAATACCTGTCTGTATTGTACTGTCCATTTTAAAATAAATTACTGTACACATCGTGTTGCGTTTGATTTCTTGACTCAGCTGGTTAAAAAAAAAAAAAAAAAAAAAAAATCGGCCTTCTGCTACATTGCCTCTCTCTCTCTCTTTTCTTTTTTTTTTTCTCGTCCTTTTATAGTCATTATTTCTACCTCCACCTCCTCTTTCTCTTGATGTTCCACCCCATCCTCCCCCATGGCCATCACAACTTCCTTTTAAGAATTTTCTATCAATATAACAATATATATAAGGCGCAAAAACTTGATGGAGTCAACTATAAGCGTACATAAATAAATAAATAATGATTTAAAAAAAAGAAGAAAAAAGTAATAATAATAATAATAATAATAATAATAATAATAATAATAATAATAATAACAAATAAATGTAAAACATGCAGACACACATTCACACATACACACACATATGCATAACAGATATGCACCAAACATGCAGTTTCACAGATATGAAAGCACAGTAGTAGTAGTTCTTTTTCATGTATTTATCTATTATTTATTCACCCTTTTTTTTCTCTTTTTTCTCAAGGCCTGACTAAGCGCGTTGGGTTACGCTGCTGGTCAGGCATCTGCTTGGCAGATGTGGTGTAGCGTATATGGATTTGACCGAACGCAGTGACGCCTCCTGGAGCTACTGAAACTGAAACTATCAATATAATTTCAGGGATGGGCTTTTACAACGAGATCCGCATCATCAATTGTGAGTTCACGGCCATCGCTGCCTCTGCCTTCGCCAACTTTGGCTCCGTCAACCACTTCAGCTTCGAGGGTGGGAACATGGACGGCATCGACAGTGACGCTCTGCTGGGACTGAACGTCATCAAGGACTTGTCACTGCCCTCGCCCAAGGGCTCTTTTGCCCTGATTGACGTAGATTTGGTGCCTGGCGGTCTGCCGGCAGGTAGGGAGAGGACGAGTGTGTGGCATGGAGGGGTGGGGCTGGGGAGTGGGGGGTGGGGGAGAGGTAGGGCTATTTGGGTTGATGCCTGGGGTAGGGTGAGGGTGTGTGTGGGGGGTAGCGGTGTGTCGAGGAGGTGGGGTGGGGTGGGGTGGGGTGGGGAGGAGGGTGGGGATGGTAGGGGGTGTTGATTGGAAAGGACACTGGTTTGGGGAGATTTTTTTTTGGGGGGGTGGGGGGGAGGGGTGGGGGGGGGGGGGGGGGGGGGGGGGGCGGGGCTCGGGGAGGGGGGGGGGGTTGCTGTTTATTTTCTGGATGTTGTGTTTATTTGTGGTCGTGATGGCGATGTTGGTTGTAGCAGGGTTATGGTATTGTGTTGTAAATGTGTGTGTGTGTGTGTGTGTGTGTGTGTGTGTGTGTGTGTGTGTGTGTGTGTGTGTGTGTGAGAGAGAGAGAGAGAGAGCAGCTAAACTGTTAGGTGATACCAGCCGCCGTGGCGAAGTGGTTAGCGTCGCGGACTGACGGCTGGGAGGACGCGGGTTCGAATCCCAGCGGAAGTGGGTTTTTCTGCCCGTGGCCGGCTCCTACCCAGAGTTGAGTGTGCTGTGGGCTTAAATGGGGATGCGTCTTTGAGTGTGTTGCTCTAATTACCTGACCAACACTGCAAGTGTCTGTATCTCTCGGGCCTGGTTAACGCCGGGATATCATTATGACAGGACGCGTAGAGTACAGCCTTGTCACGCAGTCCCAAACCAAAATGGACCTCCATAGCAACATCGTCATCATCATCGTCATCCTCCTCCTTCGTCGTCATCAATATAAACAAAATAGTCTCAGAGTCTGTGGCCTTTCATGCCCTGCTCTCATGGTAACCTCAGTTTCGATACCCCTCCACTTCCGTACTTGGGGTGAGTCCTGTCAATGTCGTCAGTGTCGGCAGATTCATGGGGGGCTGTCGTTTGAGGAACGTGGTGGCGGTCTCCACTCTGGGAGGGACGCTCACTCAGTCTGGCTCCGTGACTAAGCCATTATTGTCGTTAGTAGGGGGCTTAGTAGGTGGTGTCCTAAGTACGTTAAAACAGAACAGGCACCACTGAACACCACCGAAGTGACTCAGCAGCAGTGCAGGGTCTCCTCTGGTGTGTGGCCTCCTGGTTACCTAACATCGATGGTTCCCTGTGGACTGCCGACGCTGGAACTGCGACGGACGAACCCGGGTGTGGCCGTGTATGGGGGAATATAAATGAGCGGCGTGGGAGTAATGCCACTGAAACGGTGCAGATGATGGGGCAGCAAAAAACAAAACAAAAAAACAAACAAAAAACAACAAAAAAACTGTTAGGTGATGATATTAGCGACCATGCGGTCCCGTTCAAATAACAGCTGGTCTTGTAGGCACCACATGTATGCCGTTTTGTTGTCAGCCGTTGTTGTTGTGGTTGCTGTTTGTTCAAACACAACAATCATCATGAACACACAAAGCATCATCAGCATCAGCATAAACCACTACCCCTACAACAGTTCCCGTCACCATCAACATCAGAAACAACAACAGCATCCACACTGTAATGCAATGCAATGGAGTCTCCCGTCGGACCGACGGACGAGTAGGCAGGCAGGCTTATCTGTCGGTGTGTGTCCTCATATGGGAGAAGAGGCCGATTCTGGATGCGCAGCACTTCCCACAGGTGTTGCAAGGGAAAACGTCTCCAGGAGTTGAGCCCTGATTCCTTCGCTCACGCTTCTCCTTAATGGCCAGCGTTCTCTTGTTTTCAAACGTCTTTATGCCACTAGAGCACAGCATCCTCCAGCGAGAGCGGTCATGGGCATCAGTTTACCAGGAAGCGATTTCTTTGTCACAGGCTTTGAGGTTTGTCTTCACACTGTAAACACACAAGATAATCATGTCCGTGGCTGATATATTTTCTAGAAGGCCAACTAACCAATCAGTGACCACGTTTTATCTGACATTTGGCACGTGCCACCAAGGAGACACATGTGTATCGTCCTTCAAGTTTCTACCAAGCAGCCGTTTCCCATTTG
>NC_134886.1:40272025-40274525 GCF_041734735.1 Babylonia areolata
ATATGTGTGTGTGTGTGTGTGTGTGTGTGTGTGGAGAGAGGCGGGGGCGGGTGGGTTGGGGGGTGTTGTAAGGAAGACTCTCTCTCACTTTCTCTCTCATTATTTTATGTTAGATGTAAGACAACAACAACAACAACATCAGTATCAATAATAACAGCACTAGCAGCAGCAGCAGCAACAACAACAACAACAATAAAAACGATAGTAATTAAAAACAACAACAACAAAAAACAACACTGATAATAATGATGATAACAACAAAAACAACAACAAAAAAGAGCTTATTCCTGTACTCTCTTGAGGAAAAAAATCAACAAAAAACACTGTTTCGTTTCGTTTCCTTTCGTTTCGCATGTCTCTGTCTCTGACTATCTGTCTGTCTGTCTGTCTCTCTCTGCCCTCAAAGAGTTCACTCCCTCATCTTCCCTCTCTCTGTGTTTTGTGTGACTGTGTTCCCTTTATGACTTTTGATAATGATGATAATGACGATGATGATTATCATTTGCAGTAGTAGTGGTGATGATGGTGGTAGCAGCAGCAGCAGTAGTAGTAGCAGTAGTATTCATCATTATTATTGTTGTGTCTTATTGTTTTTGTTGTCACAAGGACAGATTACAAGACTAGGCAATGCCTAAAATCTTTATCCTTGAGTAATATATAAAGGTTTTGAATCCTGAATCTTGGATCTCCCGTTCCCTTGTTTGTCTGACAGCTGTGGACGTTGGCGTGACGTGTCTGACGGTGCTACAGATCATCATCTACGTGCTGGCCGTCTTCGCCTTCGGGTTCGGCATCACGGCCCTCATTATCGCCTGCCAGACTAGGAGCAAGCTGAAGGCTATGAGTGGTGGCGGCGGTGGCAAGAAAGCGGGTGGTGGTGGTGGTGGAGGGGGACCCAAGAGAGGGGGGAATAACCGCGTGAGCCAACGGCCCCCCGCCGGGACTCGCCCACCTGTGAAGAAGAACGCCTTCAATTAACACATTCTGTCCCACAGCTTCATGTCCGCTACAACGTCCCTGGACCTGCACTACCTGAGACCACTGCAGTAAAAATTAGGCTTGTTCACTAAAACGGTGATAACCGATGGAGCGTTGTTGATTTGATCGGTCAAACAAACCTTCGTTTTCATGCTTCTGGAATCCGTAAACCGCTCAGTTTAGAATGCTGTCTGTAGCAAGCAAGAATAAACGAAATTAGAATGGTGTGTTGGAACGAGAATACTCGTAACAGGTCCACAGGGGAGATAACTGTGGCACGAGTTAACTCGTATTTGGAGTAGAATTAATTAATTAAGGAAGGCTGTAGATTAAAACCGCGGAGTTTTGATGTCTTGTCTTATCACAGGGAAGGAATTGAATGGGGGTGGGTGGGGGTGAGGCGGGTAATTAGAGGAGTCTTGATCGAAAAAGAAGTGTTTGGGAAGAAGAAGAAGGAGGAGGAGGAGGAGGAGGAAGAGGAGAAGGGGACGGGGGGGGAGATTAGTGAGGACTGATGAAAAAAAAAAAGATGATTAATAGTCGGTGTGGTACAAGGAAGGAGGGACTTGTTAGCGTTGAAAAGAGCTTGTGATTTTTTAACCCTACTTCCCTCCCCTTTCCATCTCTCTCTCTCTCTCTCTCTCTCTCTCTCTCTCTCTCGGTTTTGTGCTAATGATGTCACATGTTTCTGTTGTTGTTGTTGTTTTTTTCTTGCTTGAATTTTATGCCTTTGTGTGTTGATTGATGTGATACGGATTTTTATTACAGAGAGACCTGCATTGGGCATGAATGAAATATTGAAACTGATGGCTTTGTTAGTTTGAATCTCACCCCCACACATTTTTCCCCCCCTGTTAATCAACTATATTGGCTCTAGGGATGTCGAGATTAAAGAAAAAAATTATATTCTATCCATCAGTTTATTAGTTACAGTTTTGATGTAGTTATAAACATTAACAATATGTTATTCTTTTAAATGGGGTTTATTTCGGCAATGTTTATGCCAGAATTTTTTATGTGTCGTTGCGTTTATGCTGTTGAACTTTATCTTATTATCTTATTTGTTTTGCTTTTTGTTGTGAATTTCACTGACGAAGTTATGCCGGATACCCACGAAGGCAGAATTCATACTGATTATTTTTTTCACTGTATAAAACATCCTGTTATTAAGCAGTGTGTATGTCACAATACTATGTTTCAAACAGGCTGTCATAGTGTAACACACACACACACACACACACACACACACACACACACACACACACACACACACGACCACCACCACATGTCTATCGCTGGTTGCCCCTCCATTGTGAACTCCAAATGTCGCGTCCAATTTTTAGATTGAGTCTCTGATCGAAAACAGTGTTGTATGTTGCTGTTTGTTTGTTTGTTGCCCAACTGTTCATATTGTTGGTCCTTTAATGGGTGTATTTCTGTTGAATACAAAAATCATTCTTCTCTCTCTCTCTCTCTCTCTCTCTCTCTCTCTCTCTCTCTCTTAGTGTCTCTCTCTGTCTGT
>NC_134886.1:40277025-40284525 GCF_041734735.1 Babylonia areolata
GCCGTGGGTTCTTTTACGTGCGCTAAATGCATGCTGCACACGGGACCTCGGTTTATCGTCTCATCCGAATGACTAGAGTCCAGACCACCACTCAAAGTCTAGTGGAGGGGGGTGGGGAGAAAATACTGGAGACTGCTGGTGTGATTCGAACCAGTGCGCTCAGATTCTCTCGCTTCCTGGGCGGACGCGTTATCTTTGGGCCAATACTCCACTATACCCACAGATTTATATCCACACGACCTTATCGTCATCACTTCGCGTCGCTAACTGCTGTACCACGTCGGCTGGACCGTGAGAACTTCTCAGTTACGTCATCGAGACCAGCATGTATCTATCGCCACGTCAGAGTCTCCGTTCCTCTCTCTCTCCCTCCTCTTTCATTCCTTCCCTCTCCTCGAGGCGAGGCCAGGACAAAGAAATGGCACCTTTCATGAGAGTTTACGAGGACAGAGACGGGACGGGACCAGGTGGAAACTGAGAAGAGAGAGAGAGAGACAGAGAGACAGAGACAGAGACAGAGAGAGACAGAGACAGAGAGAGAGAGACAGAGAGAGAGAGAGAGAGAGAGAGAGAGAGAGAGAGAGAGAGAGGGGGGGGTACAGTTAACCCATTTCCACCCATTGTACCCTACCAGACAACACTCATTCATATCCCTCTCGAAAAAGCAATAATGGAATAGTGGTATTTCTAAAACTGTGGTCCTGTTCCTAACTGAATTACCTAACTTCAAGCTAATCCATTGGCAAGATCACATTGAGGTTTTCTCTCAGGAAGGTGTCAAATACAACAAATTAGAAACAATAGACACAGAAAGAATCCAAGAGAATCGGTAATTCATTTTTTTTCCAAACGGACATTTTGCAAAGTTAGTGTGGGTATATATGGGAAAATGTATACAAAGTCATGCCGAACCTATGTTTTTTCCGTGCAGCTTTTGTTCAGAATACTGGTGCACCCTGCAGGGGGACAGTGGGGGTGACGGGGGACACTGACATATTCTCATTCCAAGGATTGGTGTACTCTGTGAGGTTACATTGGGAGTGGAGGGGGACAACAATGGGAGTGGAGAAGGACATGGAGAATCGCATAGATAATAGTATAGATTACGTAGAAAATGCATACGATAATGCATGCGTGTGCATGTATGTGCACACATATACGTTTATGCACGCGCGCGTGTGTGTGTGTTGCTTAACTTTATCTCAATGCGTTTGTATACGAGCAGTAACCGTGAATGTAATATTTTCCGCCTACAAAGATGCTTCAACGCCAAAAACCTTGAAAATCTCGACGTTCTAACATTCAGCTACCTACATTACTTCATCCGTAAAGCCATGCATCACATGCAGGCAGTGATGAAGATGAGGGAGATACTCTCCAGAATTTGAATCAAAACCACCTCCCTGCTGACAGTTCTCACAACTTCATAACAAACAGAAATGACTTATATAATATCCCTGGGAATTCTCCTTCTGCCGGACTGTGACATTCTACCCAGGCGAACCTAGTACTGAGAGAAAAAGTGCTGTGTGGACTGCCGGAATCATCATGTTGCTAGTGCAGAAAGTCACAACAGATTTGACGCTCATGTGTAGACAACAATCTTGAACAAACTGAGCTGCTTGCTTCATTAGCCTGAGCATCGAATGTTGTATGATGTACTTCCGCATGAAAATGAATATGTCTGTTGATGAGTCAGTGATCCATTACTAAATCATCATAACTCTAAGGAATTTATCAAGGGCAAGCCATTGAGAATCAGATACAAGCTCTGGTGTGTGGCTGATCTGCTATGTCAATCCTTTAGCAAGTGTTCGAGATAGGCAATAACGCAAATTTGGTCATTCTGGACTGGGGGGATGCAGTTGTCAAGGACTTGATAATACCGTAGCTTCCCAACTATCCCTGCCTTCTCATTAATGACACTGCTTTACTGGCCTTCCACTGCTTGCTGGTCTGGCTGCCACTGTGTTCAGGGCAACGGACCATCTGGAAGAACCAGACCTGTGGAGTGATGGCCGAGAGGTAACGCGTCCGCCTAGGAAGCGAGAGAATCTGAGCGCGCTGGTTCGAATCACGGCTCAGCCGCCGATATTTTCTCCCCCTCCACTAGACCTTGAGTGGTGGTCTGGACGCTAGTCATTCGGATGAGACGATAAACTGAGGTCCCGTGTGCAGCATACACTTAGCGCACGTAAAAGAACCCACGGCAACAAAAGGGTTGTTCCTGGCAAAATTCTGTAGAAAAATCCACTGCGATAGGAAAAAAAACAAATAAAACTGGGTGGCGCTGTAGTGTAGCGACGCGCTCTCCCTGGGGAGAGCAGCCAGAATTTCACACAGAGAAATCTGTTGTGATAAAAAAAGAAATACAAAAACAAAAACCTCATTGACCTCTTTTCCTTCAGGCGCAGAGTTGTTCATGTCTACCTCTAGCCCCAGTCTGTCGTGGCGAGGGCAGGTCAGGCCCTGCTTTACACACCGACAGCACCTGACAAGTGAGGCATGACAGGGTGGGCGACCTCTTGGCAGTCTCTGCTACCCAAAAGAGATGCATATTGTGCCAGAGGCACACGGAAAGGGTCTGCCTCAAGTCCCGTGTAGTTTTGCAACTCCAGTGTTTCAACCAGTATCACAGTTTGTTTGAGAAGAGACAGAGGTTCTCTGTTGTTCACAGCTAGCAGTGTAATGACTTGTCAAGGGGTGGCTCTTCATTGTTTAAAGTCCCGGGGTAGGGGGGGGGGGGGGGGGGGGGGCAGGGGGGAAAGAATTTATTCGTGACTAAGCCGTGATTCGAACCAACACGGTCAGATTCTCTCGCTTCCGAGGCGAACGCGTTACCTCAAGGCCATCACTCCACTATGTTCTTTTGTTAAATGGGTATCATTTTCTTGTATTTCCTTCTTGGTACCACTGACTCCCACTGTGCATCTGACGGGTACACATGAAAAGAATGTTAATGTCCCCAGTCACACCCAAGGTCCCCGACAGGGTCACGATTTTTTTTTTTCCAAAAAACTACTTTTTTTCTTAAAAAAATGATTCTAGAAATGTGTTATCAGGACCCATACCATAATAGAAACACACACACACACACACACACAAAACGCGAAGCCGGTATGACGAATTCATACCGTGGGTGGATATGGGTTAAAAAAAAGAAGAAGAAGAAGGAGAAGAAGAAGAAGAAGAATATTACCGTGAACGAGTGGAAAGGGACGTGGGTAGGGTGAGATGACGTCACCGATATCAGCTCACCAAGTAACAGTCGGGTTGACGGTGAGGAAAAGGAGGTGTGGCGGGGGGGGGGGGGGGGGGGGGGGGGGGGGGTGGCCGTGCAGGGGGAGCCGAAGGAGGGGGGGGGGGGGGAAGCGGAAAGGGCCAGCGCAAAACGAGGTGGGTGGAGGATGGAACGGGGCTTGACGACATCTTCGCCGCCCCCATCCCCCTCACCCTCTCCTCTCGACACTCACCTCAACCTATCCTATCCACACGCTCTCATAAAACATCCGTTGCATGTTGCACAGTCCTGACCCGACAGTGCAGTGCCGCCGATCGATCTGGATAAAAAAGAAAAAAAAAGAAAAAAGAGCTACTTGTGCACCCACGATGGCTTTCTGTAATGTCAAGCACAGCCTGTTCCGTCCCTCCCCCCCTCCCCCACAACCTCCATATCCCCCCTTCTCTCCACGCCACGCGCTGCCGTAAATCTTTCACGACATAACGTCAAACGGTATCGCCTTACGGCTTTAGCGACATCTCAAGGGCGCACTGGCAGCATGTGCTAGCAGCACAGGGAAAATGAAGGTTCGAACCTTCGGCCCGTGGCGTTTATGGCCAGGGTCTTGTGTGGTGTGGTGTGCAGCAGATGGGAAGACAGTTTAGGCCAGTTAGTCTATTGAACGGGGGTGGGATTGGGGGGTGGGGTGGGGAGGTGGGGTGGCGGGAGCTGTGCCGATCGAAGGGAGGGTCGAACGGGTACAGGCTGTTACTGACTTTAAACTCTTTTTCCTTCTCTCCATCTTTCTTTCATTTCTTTTTCTTCGTTCTTTCTTTCTTCTCCTTTCTTTCTTTCTTTTTCTCTTCAACAAAATGATTTTCAAAGTAACTAATGATGTTTCCTTTTAATGTCAGTTCTTATCTTGCTAGTTTCTGCAAACTATAAGGTTGGAAGTTCAGAGCCCAGAGAATACCAATGTTGCCGTAAAACAGACAAATAAATGAATAAATGTAGCCATGTTACTGAGTGGTTATTCAAGGGTACGGTACAAAAGAACTAACTAAATGATTTATATGATAAAAGGATAAGAATTCCCATGCACAGGCCAGGAACATATAGAGGCCAGTCACAAATGGGTTTTTCTATTGTTTTATTTACAATAGTTATGAGAGAGAAACTAAGAAGAGAAGAAGACATAAAAAGAGGAGAAGTAATGGAGAAGACAACTAGAAGAGAAGAACTAAGAGAAGACAGTGCAGCAATACATTGCGAGGTGTCAGCCATTGTGAGAACACACACGACACACACTCACACTGCCCGCGATGCAGCAAGAGAGAGAGAGAGAGAGAGAGAGAGAGAGAGAGAGCAGCTCTGGTCAGATGACTGACCAGGTATGAAATGACCACTCATCACTCACTGTGCCAATTTATGCAAGTTAAGCGGACTGCAAAGACCATCACGTGTGCTGCGAGCAGATCGTCACTAATCAGGCCAAATCTGATGACAACTGTGTTTTTACAAGGTGTTCAGTGACAGATTTCTAAATGATTCCTATTTACGTCGGATAAGTTGCAAAAGAAAGAGCTCAACACCTACTTTATAATGAGTATAAAATGAAGTGTTGGTTATTTACGATACATTTATAATCTTAATTTAGGTCACCTGAACAGGGTCAGTTTTAATGAGCTCGTCGCTGAAAATTACAAACTGCGTTAAATCAGTTTAACGTAGGCAAACATAAATGGAATAGATTTAAAGATGGAATTGCGACGATTCTGCCAGTATATAATACTTGTAGTTTACTGATCTGACAAAATATCTGTTAATTAAATACGGTGGTGCAGAAACCGCTCAGCCAGTGACGTACCGCGATGCGACACTGGTGAGCCGTGAGTAGGTTGTCTGGCGAAGAGGACAAAATGATGTAAGCGGAGTGACGTCACACATTCTGCGCGTGGGTTAGTTGTGAAAACTGTCGTCTGCTAATACAGCTTGTGCGTGAGGCAAGCTAATACAGCTTGTGCGTGAGGCAAGTATTGGAGCAAGCATAACACTTGGTCACATAAAGAAAGAAAGAAAGAAAGAAAGAAAAGCAAAAGTGAAAAGAACGATAACTTCATCAACAGGAAACATAATGTCATCTTCCAAACAGCAAAAACAAACAACAGCAAGGGGAAAAAAAAACACTTCTACTCACTGCGATGTGACCGTATGATTGCTGATATTCATCCTTGTCAAGCGACTTCCAACCCACTGCTCTGAAATTAGATGGATCGCTCATTGGCCAGAAAAACTGAAGCCATCTGGACGCCATATTGTTACTCGTATCTGACCGTCAGTCCGTTGAGAAGTCGTCTGCTAACTGGTGGTAGTTTCTGAACTGAAAGCGTGTATCCTCGATGAAATCGTGTAATGCTTACCCCCACGACATGCCAAAATGTGTCTTGGTTGATATACGCCATTTGTTTATTTACCAAAGTTATTACAGGAAAACAGTGCAGTGACACGCAGCGCAACCTTGCTATGGAGGCACACACTCGAATGTCAGTTTAACTCACTCAGTACGGCCAGTCCTCTCTTCTCCTCAACACAGACCCCTCGGATGTCCAGTGGGTGTCTGAATGACCCAACCTTTAGCTTCCGTCGTCAGAATTGTGGTATTCTTTGTCAACATTCACCTCTTCAGTATAAGAGCCTTCCGCTTGCAATATTTTGATGGTGGTAATTGGGACGAAACGCTGTTAACGTCGTCTCTTTCGCCGTTCGTATGGAGAGAGTTAACTAACGCCGCGAGCAAGTAAAAGCTTGTCGTAAAACAAGCTGAACGTTCGGCTACATATATGAAGTTATCGCGATAAACTGGCACGAGTAGTAAAATGGCTGATAGAACACTTTCACTGGCTTCATTTAGCAAATGGGCTCAAGGAAGGTGTGTGCTATCCACTTGTTTCTAAATCAATGCTTCAAACCTGACTTACCAGCATTCTGTCCTGTTGGTGGGTAACGTCGCGACTCAGGTGAACTGGAGTCAAGTGATTGACAGCTCAGAAAATGGTCAGTTTCTGTACAGCATCCTTGGTCCAGAAACAGCGCAGGGTGTCAATTAAAGACAATTTTATATACATGCATAATTATCACTATTACGATTAAAATATCATTAGGCATACAACATGACCAAAGATATGACGGTTGTCTGCACGGGTGAAACATTCATCGTTTGTTTGTTTATTAATGTGGATTTGCTTGGCTGGATGATGATGATGATGATGATGATGATGATGGTGATGATGGTAGTGGTGGTGATAACAATGATTGTTGTTGTCGTTGTTTGCCCGTTGTTATAACCCTTTTCATCCAGTGTGTTTAATTCATATCATGAACCTAGAATTATTAAGTCTCTCTCTCTCTCTCTCTCTCTCTCTCTCTCTGTGTGTGTGTGTGTGTGTGTGTGTGTGTGTGTGTGTGTGTGTTGTTTCGTTTGGTAATTGATTTTTTCCTTTCTTTTATATGTGTCCTTTATGTTGTTAACATATCTAACTAGGAGTGAAGAAAGGACTGTAACAGGTGAAATGACTGTGTCAGTAAATTTTTGAAAGAAAGAAAATAAGAAAAGAAAGAAGAAATGAAGTGGATTGGGGAAGGCGTGTGAAGAAGAGAAGGAGAGGAGAGCAGAGGTTAATGACCCGTTGGCTAACACCTTTAAATTAACCCATTGAGTCATACGTTCGAACTTTGCTCTAGCGTTTTCACCTTGTGGTTTTGCGAGAGACTCTAAGCGTGCTGGTTCGAATCCGACAATCGCCAGTATTTTCTCCCCCTCCACTAGACCTTGAGTGGTGGTCTGGACGATAGTCATTCGGATGAGACGATAACCTGCGGTTTCATGTGCAGCATGCACTTAGCGCACGTAAAAGAACCCATGACAACAAAAGGGTTGTCCCTGGCAAAAGTCTGTAGAAAAATCCACTTCGATAGGGAAAAAAATCGCAGGCAGAAAAAAAAGTTTAAAAAAAAGAAAAAAAAAAAGGGGGGGGGGGAGGCAGTGCAATACAATACAATACAATACAATACGATAAGGAATATCCAAGCAGTGATATACAATGCTTTAGCAAATAATTTTGCCAAAAAGGGACTGGTGCGTGACTAAATAGCTTAAGCATGCTTCTCTCTCTCTCTCTCTCTCTCTCTCTCTCTCTCTCTCTGTATGTGTGTGTGTGTGTGTGTGTGTGTGTGTGTGTGTGTGTGTGTGTGTGTGTGTGTGTGTGTGTGTTTGACATGGC
>NC_134886.1:40292025-40299525 GCF_041734735.1 Babylonia areolata
TTGTTGCCCATCTCTTAAGAACATTCGAGAAGAATTCATTCCACCTAAATACTAAAGACAACCTACATTGTCTAAATTGATCTCACTAATGTCATCAACCTCTCCTGAAACTGTTCGAAAATTTTCACTGTGTTTAATAAAGCTTTCAAATTCAGAGAAATTGTAACCCCTTCATAAAGGGCCTAGGCCTATACATTAATAAACCACATAAAACCTGAACTCTCTCTCTCTCTCTCTCTCTCTCTCTCTCTCTCTCTCTCTCTCTTTGGGATTCAGTTGATACCAGGTACCATGGAACTGTTCATACTGCTTTTTGCAGATGATATTGCTTTATTATCAACAACTCCAATAGGACTTCAAAATCAATTGAATATTCTTAAATCATGCTGTCAGGTGATGAAGTTGAAAATTAATGTACAGAAGACAAAAATAATGGTGTTCAGAAAGGGCGGGGTTTTAGGTAGGCATGAGAAGTGGTTTTTTGAAGATGAAGAAATAGAAGTAGTAAATGAATACTGTTATTTAGGGTATACATTCACATCAAAGATAAGTCCCAAAAGGGGGACCGAACATCTTGTTGTGAAAGGCAAAAGGGCAACCATGAGCCTTGTGAAGGCTTTTCAAAAGTATAAAGAAATGTCATATGCAGTATTTTTCAAAATATTTGATGTAAAGGTACAGCCTGTTCTGTTGTATGCATCTGAAATTTGGGGTATGAAAAGACTAGAGAATGTAGAAAAAATTCATTTATTAGCATGTAAGCGATTCTTGGGAGTACCAGTGAAAACGCCAAACAAAGTGGTGTATGGTGATCTTGGTAGATATCCGTACTGATTTAGAATACTACAGATGGATCAGAATAGACTGCCATACATGGCTTATCAGATGTTGATTGGATTAGATTTAAATGGAAAACAGTGTTGGGCTTCTCAATTTAGAGAAATATTATGTACAACAGGATTTAATTTTGTGTGGTTGCAACAAGGTGTTGGTGATGTGAAAGGATTTCTTATTACTTTCAAGCAAAGACTTATAGATATCTTCATTCAAGAATGGTCGGGTACTATTAGTGATAGAGACAGCTATTCATGCTACAGTTCATTCAAAGTTATATTTGAAAAAGAAAAATACATAACAAATGCTGGTGGAGATTGTTTCAGAGTGGCGTTGTCTCAGGCCAGATTTAATGTGCTTCCATTAAATAATAATGTTAATAGGTACACTGAAAATGATGTTTTAAAGCATTGTCCTTTTTGCCAAGGTGAACTAGAAGATGAATACCATTTGTTGTTTGTTTGTTCTGTATATATTGATTTACGGACAAAATTTCTTCAAGACTGTTTAAACATGTCTCTTAGTTCACTTCTCCGATCAAACAACAAGCAGAAAAATTGCCATGTATCAAAATTTATTTTCCATGCGATCAAAAGGAGAAATCATATACTCAGACCTAATTAAGTAGAATTAATGTCAAGTCCGTGAACATTATGATATTGTGTCATATATTCAAGTGTTATGATACCCCTTCCCATGCCCACCCCCAGTCCCCTGGCTTTGAATTGTGGTCCATGGCCGAAGTTCATTAAAACATTTTCGTTCGTTCGTTCGTTCATTCGTTCTCTCTCTGTGTCTCTCTTCGTATGTCTTCCTCCTATAATCCCCCTCTCCTCTCGCCCACTCTCTTTCTGGGATAACTATAAACCAGTCCTTCAAGCACAACCTACTTCCCTTGCTCTTCCCTACACACCTCCCCTCATCACCTCGTTTTTGTGTTGTAGAACCATCTGCAGTTCTTCGTTGACGGACGTCAAGAGCGGAAATGGCCATCCCTGTGTGTGTTTATTGAAAGCAACCACAATTCCAAGCCAGACAACTACCTGAAGTTTGTCTGTCTGTCTCTCACGATCTCTGGCTATCTCTGTATCTCTCGTTGTGCATAACGTCACTAATTTACTTACTTACTTACTTACTTACTATCCATCATGCCATCCTCTCGTTGTGCATGACGTCACTAATTTACTTACTTACTTACTTACTTACTTACTTACTTATTAACTAACTATCCATCATGCCATCCTCTCTGTGCATGACGTCATTAATTTACTTACTTACTTACGTACTTACATACTTACCTATTTACTTACCTACTTACTTACTTAATATCCATCATGTCATCCTCCGTTGTGCATGACGTCACTAATTTACTTACTTACTTACTTACTTACTTACTTAATTACTTACTTAATTACTTACTTACTATCTATCATGCCATCCTCCGTTGTGCATGACGTTGCTAATTTACTTACTTACTTACTTACTTACTTACTTACTTACTATCCATCATGCCATCTGGCACGCAGGGCAGAAGACCCGCCACCCTTTTTCTGTTTTGGGTCAGTTTCTGACTGGTACCCCGGGTGCGCTTTATGGTCTTGAGTTCTCCTTGGACTGTTCTGCGCCAGTGTTCTTTGGTCTTCCGTTCTTGTGATGTCCAGACTGGGTGATGTTACCTTGCTTTTTTTGCCAGACGAGTCTAATCTATTTCCACTGCCTTCTCGTGATGATGGTCTCCATGTCCTTTTGATTGCACTGTGTGGGTAGTTGTTGACTGAAAATGGTATTGGGCCAGAAGATTCGTAAGATTCTTTGGAGCTTTCTTGTGTGGAAGATTGACAACTTCATTAGGTCTCAGTCATCCTCGAATATTCTTAGCCATAGTGCAGTGTGGAAAGTACACAGCTCTAGTACTTTCGAAGCTCGGTATTGATGTTATACTGGGGGAGAGGGGTGGGGGGTGGGGGGGTATTGTTCGGCAATCTGAAGGTGTAAGTGGCTTTGCTCTGCCTGCTCCCTATCGTGTCTGACAGTGCTGTCAAGATATGTTCAGTGTATTTAGATTAGTCAAGGATTTTGGATGTCAAGTGTCATCAACCCCGTTTTCTGGTTGAACTTTAGGCCTTTTTTTATGTGCAAAGGTGCTGAGTCGGGTTGTCTATTGTTGCATGTGATGATTTGATGATAGTGTTCGAGATCAGTGTGCCAGGTTGTCTGCAAATTCAAGATCTTCCAGCGTTGACATTAGAGTCCATATGATACCTTTAGGTTGATCTTCGGTCGTTCTTCACGTCGCCCAGTCTATTGCCTTATTGAAGAGTAGTGCTGACATTACGCATCCTTGCCTTACTGCTCTTATAGACTTGAAACTGCGTTCATTGCTTCCTGCTTTACATGTTAAGATAGCGCAACAGCACTTGATTAGAAGGACGATTTGCTGTGAGGTCCCGTAACTATGGAGTACACGCCATAGGGTTTTCATGTGGATGCTGTCAAAGGCCTTCTCGAAATCTACCGAGCGATGCAGAGCTGTCTCTGCCACTCTCTGCATTGCTCAGTGATGTCACGCAGTGTGATTATCAGGTCATCACTTCCTCTTCCCTTCCAGAGACCTGTCAGCTCGTTTCCTAGCTGCTTGTCAACTGCACCTGAAATTCGTTGAAAGATGATCTTTGCCCTGATTTTCCTTGGTTTTGACAAAAGGTTGTTCTTGCGCCAGTTGTAGTTACTCAGGGTGCCCATCTTCGAAATCTTAACAATGACACCCTTTCTCCACACATCTTGTTATCCTCTCTTCCCATGTGACTGCACTGTGTTCCGCGTTTAAATTATCCTGTCCAGGGGCGTGGCATTCTTTGGAGAAGTGTTAGCTAAGGCTTTCATGTTATATCATGTGGTGAGGTGGGCCGATGGGGTCAGATAGGCCTTTGTGCCCCCCCACACCCTGTTGCATGCTGTATACTGAGGGGGAAAAGTACATAAAATGAATGAATAAACTATGAAGAGAGACACTCCAATTTGTCAATTCGATAATAAAAGATTTTAAAAGAAAAACCGAACCAAGCAAGCCTTCAAACAAGAAAACAGCAGACGGTTCGGTTCATCGTATTTTCTTTCATAGACTTGATGAATAATTCGAACGATCGATCAGTGAACATCAGTGGACCAGAAGAGAAACGGAACACGTGAGAATAAACCGAATCGTGAAAATAATTATAGTTTTAAAATGCATTCAGTGTGTGTGGGGGGGAAGGGAGGGGGAGAGGGGTAGTGGAAGGAGGCAGGGGAGAGTGACCAGTGAATGGTAAGTCCGTCCAAGGCAGAAGGAGACGGAGACAGGAGATGAGGGATGGGGGGCGGGGGGCGGGGGGCAGGGTGGGCGGGGGAGGGAGTGGGGGGGGGCAGGACAGACACCGAAGATTGAGAGGGGTTGGTGGAGAAAAGAGAGGTGGAGGCTGAAGGGTGAGGGGCAGGAGTGCAGAAACATACTTGGGCCTTTGCCTTTGGCAAGGCCGTACCGTGCACAAGCTGTCTCTACGCGAAGATCATTTTTATGCAGGCGTTTTAATAGATTTCACAAAGCCCATTAAAACACGGCAGACAACGACCTCTCCGTCAGCTTGAAGCCGATGAGACTGTCCGCACATGAACCCCTCCCCTTCCTTCGTCCACCTTTTTCAACCCCCCTCGCCCCCCCCCCCCCCCCCACCCCCCCCCCCCCACCCCCCACACACACACCCCCCCCCCCCCAACCACACACACACACCTCCGTCCATCTCGTATTAGCCCTCCCACTTCCTATGCGGTCTTTCCCTATCCATGCCACACCCTCCGATCTCCTAACACACCCCTCCCTCTCCCCCTGCCCCCCCCCCCCCCCCAACGCCCCCCCTCACCCCCCTCCCCGCCCCCCAAGTCGTGCTGTGGCCGGTGTTACCTCACCATGTTCACTCGCGTTAAATGGGCAGATTCCCGATTAGAACTGTTTGGTGATCGGGCGAGTTGTGGGAGGTATCAAAAGACGGAGTTAAATAAATCGTTAAATCACATATGATTTCTATTGCGTTCTGTATCTTTTCTAATAGGTCATTCAGGACATTCTGGTCAGAGGTCAAAGATTGTCAGCATCCATCACACGAACGCTGGCATCCCTCTCAGGGTTTTGTCAGTGACCAGTGTGCAAAGATCAGCCTTCAACAGTCAAAAGGTGGAGCACGGTTGGGGCATGTAGGCTGGATGGAGCTTGGAGGCCAGTGCCACAAGCAGTCCATAATGTGGGCGATCCCTTCAGCCTGAAGAGATGAAAAAGAGCGGGCAATGGTGCCTGGCCTTGTCTGCAAAGCTGCTGAACTGTGTCCACCAGGCCCAGCCTGAAGAGAAGGGTGAGGTCCTACATTGAGAAAATAATAACGATGTTTCGTCGTCGTTGCAAAAGCAACAGGTTCAGTGGACACAGTTCCAGAATGAAGCCACGAGGCACGGGTGTGTGGAGATGACTTCGGATGATGACAATGTCACGCGGTGCAATTTGTTTTTGCTTGCTTCTGATTTGAATGTTTGTGGATTTGCTCAGTTCTCACTGGGGTACAATCCACTGGAGATCAGCGTAACCTTAGGGACGGACAGAATGCTCAGTGTATACCATGAACAAACAATTGATATAGTATACGTTGGAAAGACAATGCTCCGAGTCAACAGACAATGGTCAGAGTATACACTGGACAGACAATAGCCAGAGTAGCCTTGGGATAATCGATGCCTTAGAGTAGCCCTGGGACAGACAATAGACTTGCTCTGAGACAGGCGATGGTAAGATTATCTCTGGGACAGAATATGGTTAGAGTCGATAGGGACAGACAGTGGTCAGTGAAGCCCCGGAACGGACACATTAGAGTTCATCTAGGATAGACAAAGGTCAGATTAGCCTCTGAAAAAACAACAACCCACCAATGGTCAGATTAACTCTTAGTCAATGGTCAGAGTACATAGATCAAATAATGACCAGTTTATACCCTGGACAATGATCAGAGTATACCTTGGACAGACAATGTTCAGAGTGTACCTGAGACAGACAATGGTCACCTGGGACAGACAATGGTCAGGGCATATCTGGGACAGACAATGGTCAGGGCATATGTGGGACAGACAATGGTCAGTGTATATCTGGGACAGACAATGGTCACCTGGGACAGACAATGGTCAGTGTATATCTGGGACAGACAATGGTCACCTGGGACAGACAATGGTCAGTGTATATCTGGGACAGACAATGGTCACCTGGGACAGACAATGGTCACCTGGGACAGACAATGGACAGTGTATATCTGGGACAGACAATGGTCACCTGGAACAGACAATGGTCAGTGTATATCTGGGACAGACAATGGTCACCTGGGACAGACAATGGTCACCTGGGACAGACAATGGTCAGTGTATATCTGGGACAGACAATGGTCACCTGGGAAAGACAATGGTCACCTGGGACAGACAATGGTCAGGGTATATCTGAGACAGACAATGATCAGGGGATATGTGGGACAGACAACGGTCAGGGTATACCTGGGACAGACAGTGAATAGGGCATATCTGGGACAGACAATGGTCAGGGTATATCTTCGACAGGGCATACCTTTGACAGACAATATTCAGGGTATATTTGGGAAAGACAATAATTAGAGTATTCCTGAGACAATCAATGGACAAAGCGTATGGAACAATGGTCAAAGTACCTCTGGGACAGACATTGAACATGATGCTCGTCTCGTGGCAAAGGCCTCTTCCAGTTTTGGAGACTGCCAAATAAAGGTTTGCAGTCCAACAGGAAAATTACAGCATTTTGCGTTCAGCGTCTGCGATGCTAGAAGTTGGGCGTATGCTTTCTGTTCTGTGATTTACTGAACATTTGCCAGTTGGGGGTGAGTAGTTTAAGGATGATTCTGTCATGGAAAGACTATGGACACCAACACTGTGCAGAACTGTTCGTTCTTTTCCGGCCTGCACATAGACCATGTCTAGGACCTCATGAATTGTAGATTTGGACTCCGTTTTTCTGTGTTCGTCATTTGCACCAGTGTCATGTTTGAAGTTCACACATTCCTTTAAGACATGGACAGTTTCCAACAGTTGGTTTCTACGTGATTCAAAATCTGTGTTTATTCTGAGTTCCCCTTCTCACATAACTGGAAGGGAGTTGAAACGTTTTGGTGGAAAATATCAGATGGACACTTTTGTGTCACAGTCACAGACTGTTTATTTTTTAATTCCCCTCCCCCCTTTTTTTTCTATATTCAAGCTGAATGGAATATATAAATGGATGATAATAATAAAAATAAAAAAAAGGTAGGCAGACGTGGTGAATCCTTTGGAGTCATAATCCAGTAATATCCCTGCATACTATACAGTCCGTATATAACTTATATTTGTTCCAACCTGTTGCTGGATTCGGTCTTCATCACAAACTTGTGATCTTTTGTAGGCATGGTTTTTATGGGTGGGGGATGAGGGTAGGTGCTAGATGGAATTATTCCTCTACTTACCTGTATGCCAAGGAAGGTCAGTGTGTATTGCTGGACAGCAACGCTTAGTGGCACTGAGCCCATTTCGTCCATGGCTGTGTTCTTCCCAGGATTATCCCCACTGCCCTTAACCTAGATGTTCTTTCAACAG
>NC_134886.1:40304525-40307025 GCF_041734735.1 Babylonia areolata
AGAGAGATCCAAATGATAAGCCCTTTTTTTTGCATAATTAGGTAAGAATTATCTTGATTGGCAACTGTTGATGAAGTATGCTAACAATACAATCCCTTTTAAAACGTGTGTTTACAGTGGTGAGAGAGAGATCCAAATGATAAAGCCTTTTCTGCATAAATAAGAATGATCTCGGATAACAATTATTGATGCAGTATGCTAACAATACGATTCCTTTTAAAACGTGTGTTTACAGCAGTTTAGAAAGAGATCCAAATGATAGGGCCTTTTTTTTCATAATGAGAAAAGAAATATCTCTGATAACAACTGTTCATGAAGTATGCTAACAATACAATCTCTTTTAACTCTCTCCATACGAACAGCGAAAGAGACGACGTTAACAGCGTTTCACCACAATTACCATCATCAAAATATTGCAAGCGGAAGGCTCTTATACTGAAGAGGTGAATGTTGACAAAGAATACCACAATTCTGACGACGGAAGCTAAAGGTTGGGTTATTCAGACACCCACTGGACATCCGAGGGGTCTGTGTAGAGGAGAAGAGAGGTCTGCCGTACTGAGTGAGTTAAAACGTGTGTTTACAATGGTGAGAGAGAGATATATAAATGATAGGGCCTTTTTTTTCATAATGAGAAAAGAAATATCTCTGATAACAACTGTTCATGAAGTATGCTAACAATACAATCTCTTTTAAAACGTGTGTTTATAGCGGTGAGAGAGAGATCCAAATGATAGGGCCTTTTTTGTCCATAGATAAGAATTATCTCGGATAAATTCTGTTGATGAATGATGCTAACAATACAATCTCTTTTAAAACGTGTGTTTACGGCAGTGAGAGAGAGATCCAAATGATAGGTCCTTTCTTGGCATAAATAAGAATTATCTCGCATAACAATTATTGATGAAGTATGCTAACAATACGATTCCTTTTAAAACGTGTGTTTACAGCGGTTTAAAGAGAGATCCAAATGATAGGGCCTTTTTTTGCATAATGAGATAAGAACTATCTCTGATAACAACTGTTGATGAAGTATGCTAACAATACAATATCTTTTAAAACGTGTGTTTACAATGGTAAGAGAGATCCAAATGATACGTCCCTTTTTTGCATAAATAAGAATTATCTCGGATAACAGTTGTTGATGAAGTATGCTATCAATACAATCTCTTTTAATACGTGTGTTTACAGTGGTGAGAGATTAATATACTTAAAGAATTTGCAATAGATATTAACATTATCATTTCTAAGATTCGTTGTTCACAACAGAAAGCAGACAAAGGTCAGAAAAAACAAGGAGTCAATAAATAAGACAAAGAAGAGAGAGAGAGAGAAAAAGAAGAAGAAAAAAGAAACATATGGAGAGGGAATAGCATTACACATAATCATACTTAGAATAGACCGACCACACAGGAAGTATGGAAAGATTACAACACGTTCAGTATAGAAGATATATGGTGAGTCACACCTACACACTGATAACAGTGCATGCTTAAAAAAATCGACTGGATTCATTGATGAATTTGTGTACAGTTTCAAATATCGGCATGTTTATGTTGTTGAAAACTGGAATCAGTAGAGGTACTTCCACCTTGTAAAACAAATAATCAATTAGCTATTTTCAATCTTCAACATCTGAAAGGAAGTCTAATCTTAGTGTTTTCGGTATCTTATAAAACGGTATTTAGATATTGGAGTTTTAATGGGATACATTTAGGGGTAAATAAGAGAAAGAAAGGTTAAAAAGTCAATGAAAAAGTAGGTGTAACTAATGTTTTCATTTGTTTTTCATTTACAATTGTAAAATATAGCATGTTCTTTTCAACACCTCCATCCCGCTTCAAATAAGTCTCTATCTTCAGTCTCGGTTTATTGAAAAGTATTACTACATAGATATATGGCCAAAGAATACAAGGTACACACGAATGTTAATATTTGCATAGTTATTCTTTCTTTCTACAGATAACTCTGTGTGATTCTTTTACTTTCACACACACACACACACACACACACACACACACACACACACACACACACACACACACACACGTTCAATTAATATCGATTTGTATTAGTTCTTTAACCTCCAGTTCAACTTTTCAGATTAGTTGGGATTAAAAAAAAAAAGTGAATACCCAAAATAATACTTTTCGTGAACGCAAATTCTGGAGCAAAAAAATAAAACATGGCGCTTTCTTGTTGATTGGTCCTTCAGTCAGTGTCTGTTTATGTCCTATCGTGTTGCAGGTGTACGTTGTCTTTAACACTTGATCGCATAGCAATGTTTCAGTTTTCGTCTTTTGCAATTTAATGTCCAGAGTGATGGCCTTGAGGTAAAGCGTCCGCCTAGAAAGCGAGAGAATCTGAGCACACTGGTTCGGAATCACACCGGCAGTCGCCAGTATTTCCTCCCCCTCCACTAGACTGAGTGGTGGTCTGGAAGTTAGTGATTCGGATGAGATGATAAACCGAGGTCTCGTATGCAGTATGCATTTTGCGC
>NC_134886.1:40317025-40334525 GCF_041734735.1 Babylonia areolata
TGTGTGTGTCTGTGTGTCTGTGTCTGTGTGTCTGTGTGTCCGTGGTAAACTTTAACATTGACATTTTCTCTGCAAATACTTTGTCAGTTGACACCAAATTAGGCATAAAAATAGGAAAAATTCAGTTATTTCCAGTCATCTTGTTTAAAACAATATTGCACCTCTGGGATGGGCACAAAAAAATAAAATAAAATAAAATAAAAAAAGAAGCCAAATTATATGCACACTGCATTTACTGTTATATTTATATATTTTTTATTCTCTAAACTTGGCACTTTGATCTGATATTCTGACACAACAACAAGAGCAGTCATTATTATCATTTTTTGTTCAAACAGGAACTTCTTTGCTAAGCATGGAAGTTTTATTTATTTTGCAAACGTTTTGGTGCAGTTAGTAAAAATGGGAAATTACTCTGTAATTAATACTAGGGGACTTAATTTGCTTTAAACTGATCTTTCTCATCTTAAACATTACATTTTGAAATTATACTCAGTACATAAAAAGCTTGTGTTTTTTAGCTCTCAGTGTACAGGGCTTTCACTATGTTCATTCGCCCAAGTGGTATTTTCGGAAAATACTAAAATCAATACGACGAGTGGACTTTATAGATCTATTGGCTGAGCCCTGAAGGTCATGGGCAAAAATCAATTGTGTACACATGTTTATACACATTCAAAGGCGCGTGCTCATATTCTTCGCGAACGCGAACGACGCCATTTTGTTTCAAGTTGTTGACCTGCCCGTTCAATCCTATATTCAATGGATAATACACGATAACATGTGATGGAAAGTTGGAGAAGGAGACCGTTAAATATTTATTCAGAGAAAGATTTGTGAACGCCTTATCACTTACTGGATTATGCCCCAAACTGCCATAAAAATATCCACAGAATCAGTCGGAATTCACAGTTAAAAATTGTAAACCATTCGAGTTAATACCCTTGAATTGATGAAACGAAAAAATTTCCAGTCTTGACTTTTCTCAAAATGAAGTCCTTTTCACTTCATACGACGTTAAGAAGTACTTGTACTTGGCTCTATATGTTATTAGTTTAACAAAATACTCAATTTTCATATCAACTTTAAAACTATAAAACTAGAATGATCATAAAAGAGACATTGAATCGACCGTGTCGTACTACATTCCCGGCGTGTAACTAAACTTGTACATCTATCTAGATCTAGAGAAAACGGCTAAATGTTGCAGTGTGATTGCAGCGATAGCCACGTCTCCTTTACCGCGGACTTAAAAAGAATTTTTATTGCCCTTAAAGATTTTTTGAATGCCCAAGATACACCAGAATAATAATTATGATTTAAATAGCGTTCTCACTGCGAATACCGCAATTTATTTATCGCCCTTTAAAAAAGTATGTTCAAATATTAAATTTTAGAACGTTAGTTAAGGAGCCACGATAGTGTAATGGGTAAGACAGTTTCTTCTCACCTGAACACGTGGGGTTCGAATCTGGCTAGGACTTCTTTTTTTTTTTTTAACTCGAAGCTTTATAATAACAAATACAGAACACATTTTAACGATTAGATTATTATTATTTTTAAGTGTATCTCAAGTGAGTCTTGAAGGCCTTGCCTCTCTTGTTTCTTTTTTTTTTTCTTCTTAAAAAATAAACGCCTTCTCCACCGAATTAATTCTTTAAACACATTGAAGTCAGATAGACGCTTGAAGAAAACAACAACAACAACAACAACAACAAAACAAACAAACAAACAAAAAAACAACAACAAAAAAACACCACTTGTGACGGGTAGTTATACCATTTCCTGTGTATGTTAGGCTCTCTCTCTCTCTCTCTCTCTCTCTCTGTCTCTGTCTCTCTCTCTCTCTCTCTCTCTCTCTCTCTCTCTCTCTCTCTCTCTCTCTCTCTCTCTCTGTGTTGGTAGGGATGCAGAGGGTATGTGTGTAAGTGTGGGTGGTTGGCGGTGGCGGTTGCGGGTAGTGGTGGTGGTGGTGGTTGTGGTGGTGGTGGTGGTGTGTGTATGTGTGTGTGTGCGTGCGCGAGCGCGCGTCCTGCGTATGTAGTTATGGGTGCATGCTTGCCTGCATGTACGAATCCATGTATGCCTGTCTTTACTGAGTTCCATGATTGATTCTCTTGTATTTGCATAACACGTTTGTCTTTGTCGGTCTTTTTGTCTGCAGGCTGGATGATTTACTGACCATCTTTCCCAGCTTGGCCCTCGTTTCACCATCGAAGCTAAGTGATGTTCTCCTCTATACACAAATCATATTTTGTTCCTGTCCTCAGCGAAGTTAACAATAGCAAGCACACACACACACACACACATTCACACACAAACACCCCCCCCCCCCCAACCCTCCTCCACACAAGCACTCACGCACGCACGCGTATGCACACACACACACACACACACACACACACACACACGCACGCACGCACACACACACACACACACACACACACACACACTGAAACACACACACACACACACACACACATTCACACACACCCCCCCCCCCCCCACACACACACACTATGCAATGGGTTCAAAAGAAATGGGACCACACAGCCGAGAATATCCATTCCACTGACGCGTCTTTCAATATCGCTCAGATTTCTCGACGAAGAAAAACCTGGCTGTATTTAATGGCATCAGGGTGTCATGAAAAGAAGCGCTTGGTAGAAGAACCCTGTCATTAGTCTTGTCTGTCGGGCCGTCGATTAAGATCTGCATCTTTGCTCTAAAAAAAATAAAAATAAAAATAAATAAAAAAGGCTGTTCATTCAAATAAAAAAACAAAACAAACAAACAAACCAAAAAAAACAAAAAAAACAAACAAAAAAACAGAAAACAAAAACAAACAAACAAAAAAAAAAAAAAAACCCACAGAAAAAAACCCGCAACAAATGTCTTAAAATCTCTGGTAACAAAAAAAAAAAAGTGTTAAAGTCTCTGGTAAAAAAAAAAAAAAAAAAAGGAAAAGAAAAAGAAGCAAAATAAATATACTTCTGTTGCACCATCGATTAAGATCGCCTTTGCTTTGAAAAGAGAATGAAAAAAACAACAACCAAAAAACACGTTCATACAAGAGAACGAATTAGCCCACTGAAGAAAACAACAAACAAACAACCCAACAAACATTGTCTTTAAAAAAATCTTTTTTTCAAAGACAAAGAATGCAAGATAAGATAAGCTTGTGAGAAGGATTTGTCAGGTTTAGTGTACTGCAGGAAGGGGGGGTGCCTTTTCATTCTGAAACAATGATGGTTCTGTGTTTTTTTTTGTTTTTTGTGTTTTTTGTGGGTTTTTTTTCATAATTTGCATGCCAAGAGCTGGAGATGCAATTAGATATCTCTACAAAAACCGGAAGAATAAAGCATTCAGTTTACGCAAGGGTGATTTTCATTCCTTTAGTGATTTATTTCAAGTTTTTTTTTATGTATGTATGTATGTATGTATGTATGTATGTATGTATGTATGTATGTATGTATGTATTCATTTATTTATTCATTCATCTATTTAATAACTCATTCATCCATTCATTCTTTTATGTATATCTGCTTGTCTGTGTACCTGTCTGTCTGTCTGTGCATGTATGCATGTATGTATGTATGTTATTGCCGGAACGAATTGCACAAAACTGGGCTGTAATGCTGGGATAATTATACAGAGATAATTTTCTGTGGTCAAACTGGTGTGATATATATATATATATATATATATATATATATATCTGTGTGTGTGTGTGTGTGTGTGTGTGTGTGTGTGTGTGTGTGTGTGTGTGTGTGTGTGTGTGTGTGTGATCTGTGTGTGTGTGTGTGTGTGTGTGTGTGTGTGTGTGTGTGTGTGTGTGTGTTGATAGATAGATAGATAGATAATTTAAAAAAAAAATATGTGTGTGTTTGTGTTTTCTGTTCCATGCACATTCTAGACCTGAGCTTACCATCAGAAACAGGACGACTGCTCAGCAGTGCCTTCGTTTCTTTCTGGCTGAACAGCAAGATTTCTTCTTTTCCAGAACACGGCGTTATCTCTGTCTCTCTCATTGTCTCTCTGTCTGTCTCTGTCTCTCAGTCCCTCCCTCACTCTCCCTCTCTCTCTCTGTGTGTGTGTGTGTGTGTGTGTGTGTGTGTGTGTGTGTGTGTGTGTTCGTTTCAGGGGTGTCGTATGTATACATATTTTCGTAAACGTGTATGTATGTATGCATCCATGTATGTATGTATGTATGTATGTATGTATGTACGTATGTGCACGTGTGTATGCACCTATTACTATTATTGTTATTGTTACTATTTAATCATTGTGCATTAGTTATCATGAAAGCCTGTGTGTGTGTGTGTGTGTGTGTGTGTGTGTGTGTGTGTGTGTGTGTGTGTGTGTGTGTGTGTGTGTGTGTGTGTGTGTGTGTGTGTGTGTGTGTGTGTGTGTGTGTGTGTGTGCGTCACTGTAATTTTTTATTTTTTTAATTTTTTTTTTATGATCGTTTCTTTCTATTTGTCGTAAGGCTGGATAAAAAGAAGCACGTGTACTAATTCTATTCTCATCGTTTGTTCTGTCGGTGTGTACAGATCTGTCACTCTGTATGTGTCTCTGTCTCTGTTTGTCTGTCTGTCTGTCTCTCTCTCTCTCTCTCTGTGTTTCTGCTTCTGTCTCTCTCTGTTCCTCTCTGCCTCCCTCCCAACTCTCTCTCTCTCTCTCTCGCTCGCTCGCTCGCTCGGTCTGTGTCTGTCTGTCTGCCAGTCTGTCTGTCTCTCTCTGTCTCTCGCTCTCTTCTTTCGTTCTCACTCTGTTTCTGTCTTCTTGCTTGCTGGCCCTACTGTCTCTTTGTCTCTGTCTCTCTGTCTTCTAATTATCTGTCTGTCTCTCATTCTTTCTGTCTCCCTCGCCCCCCCCCCCCCCCCACCCCGTTCTTTTTTCTTATCTTTCTATCTCCCACATCTCTCTTCCTACCCCCCTCTCTCTCATTTTTTTATTCTCTCTCTCTCTCTCTGTCTCTCTGTCTCTCTGTCTGTCTCTCTCTCTCTCTGTCTCTCTCTCTCTCTCTCTGTCTCTGTCTCTCTCTCCGTCTGTCTCTCTCTCTCTCTCTCTCTCTCCATCTCTGTCTCTCTCTGTCTCTGTCTCTCTCTGTCTCCCTCTCTCTCCATCTCTGTCTCTGTCTCTCTCTCTCTCTGTCTCTGTCTCAGTCTCTCTCTCTCTCTGTCTCCGTCTCTCTCTCTGTCTGTCTCATTCTCTCTCTGTCTCTGTCTCAGTCTCTCTCTCTCTGTCTCTGTCTCATTCTCTCTCTGTCTCTGTCTCAGTTTCTCTCTCTCTCTGTGTCTCTGCCTCAGTCTCTCTGTGTCTCTGTCTCAGTCTTCTCTCTCTGTCTCTGTCTCAGTTTCTCTCTCTGTCTCTGTCTCAGTCTCTCTCTCTGTGTCTCTGTCTCAGTCTCTCTCTCTGTGTCTCTGTCTCAGTCTCTCTCTCTCTCTGTCTCTGTCTCAGTCTCTCTCTGTCTCTGTCTCAGTCTCTCTCTCTCTCTGTGTCTCTGTCTCCGTCTCTCTCTCTCTGTCTCAGTCTCTCTCTGTCTGTGTCTCTGTCTCAGTCTCTCTCTCTCTCTGTCTCAGTCTCTCTTTCTCTCTCTCTGTCTCTGTCTCAGTCTCTCTCTCTCTCTGTCTCTGTCTCATGTCTAGAATTAATTACGTTTCTAACGTTTGGGACAACTGCAGCGAAATGCACATGAAAAAACTAGATTCTGTACACAGACGTGCTGTAAAACACCTCAATGGTGTTTTACGAAACACACGCAGTCATCAATATCAACTGTCAGCACCTCTTTCCTTGACAAAGCACCTAATATTGAATAAGTGCGTACTTATGCATAAAATTATATTCGGTAAATGCCCTACTTATCTACACCAAACCATTGTCTGCTATGAAACTCGCAACCCTAACTCCCGAAATGCGACTCTTACTCTACCCAAGCCAAGAATAGACCTTTATAAATCGAGTTTGGCATATTCCGGCACGCACTGCTGGAACAATCTCCCCAAATACCTCAAAGAACCCTTTTCCACCACAACATTCAAAGAGAAACTTGGACAGTGCATGCGTGCCGAAAGCCAGACCGAAAATCTGGTATAAAATTGTCACTGACAATCCTTACAAACTATGTCGAAATGCGTCAATCAGTTGATAACGTATCACGCCATACAATATTGTTTTTAGAGATTTTCTAATCAATCAGTTGATAACGTATCACGCCATACAATATTGTTTTTAGAGATTTTCTCTTTACAGTGGACACAAACAAACGAAATCAAACTCTAGTCTGGTCACGTCTACGATTCTGTATACTTACATGTATTACAAATTGTGAACCACCCTCACCCAACTCTTTTTTTTTTTCTTCCCCACACTAACATATCTTTACATCTCTGTCTGTCTGCCTGTCTGTCTATCTGTCTCTGTATCTCTCTCCCCTCTGTCTCTCCCTCTCTCTGTCTTTCACATAATGTGTCTATCTGTCCATATTCCTATTACCCGTCGCCTTATTTGCTGTCTTTTATGTCTCTTACATCTGTGTTTAAAATTTTTTCGTTACTTTTCTGTGTTAATTTCACTTGAATCATTCATGTGTAGCATTCATGCTAGGGTTTTGTTGTTGTTTTTCCTTTGGTGTGTGTGTGTGTGTGTGTGTGTGTGTGTGTGTGTGTGTGTGTGTGTGTGTGTGTGTGTGTGTGTGTGTGTGTGTGTGCTTGTGTGTGTTACTCGCTTCCGTTCCGTACAGATGTGAGCGATGTTGTGTCTCTCAGTCTGATGCTGTGTTATACTCGTACATTATACATGTATTAAGTATTCAGTATAACTACATTTATATGCGTACATGTTTGTGTGTCTCTTAGAACAACGGCAGATGTGTAAGTCGGCCAAAGTGCTAATATCTTCACCGTTGGAAAATAAAGATTCATTCATTCATTCTGTCTCAGTCTCTCTCTCTCTCTCTGTGTCTCTGTCTTAGTCTCTCTCTCTGTGTCTCTGTCTCAGTCTCTCTCTCTCTCTGTCTCTGTCTCTGTCTCTCTCTCTGTGTCTCTGTCTCCGTCTCTCTCTCTGTGTCTCTGTCTCTCTCTCTCTGTCTCTGTCTCAGTCTCTGTGTCTCTGTCTCAGTCTCTCTCTCTCTCTCTGTGTCTCTGTCTCAGTCTCTCTCTCTCTCTCTCTCTCCGTCTCTGTCTCAGTCTCTCTCTCTCACTTATAACTTTTGTTCTTCTCTTTCTTTTATATTTTTCTTTCCCTCTCCCACCTCTCTTTCTCTCCCCCACCCCCACCCCTCTCTCTCTCTCTCTCTCTCTGTCTCTGTTTCTACTTTTGTTTCTGTCTCTCTCAGTCTCTGTATTTCTCTGTCTCTCTCTGCCTGCCTGCCTGTCTGTCTGTCTGTATCTCGAGTGAGTATGTGACTGTGTTCCCTTTATTATTTTTTATTATGATGATGATGGTGCGTTGATTATTATTATTATTATTATTATTATTATTATTAGCAGTAGTAGTAGCAGTAGTAGTAGTAGTAGTAGTAGGGGTGGTGGTGGTGGTAGTAGTCGTAGTCAGTAGTAGTACTAGTAGTACTTACCATCATTATTATTGTTGTGTCTTATCGTTATTGTTTTTGTTGTCACAATGACAGATTGGAAGACTAGGCAACGCCTAAAATCTTTATCCTTTAATAAAATTTTTGAATCTTGAATCTTGAATCTCTCTCTTTCCATCCATCCATCCATCCATCCATCTCTTTCTCTCTCTGGAACTCGACTTCTGCAATACTAATCTGACTGTTCACAGGTCATCGTATTCCGGAGTTCTCTGATGGGTCTCACAGGCACATAGACATGCTGATCATGTCTGTGAGACTCAGTACAGAGGCTGACTCAACTCACCCACATCTACCACTGCACCGTTCAGTGAACATGGCTACTTCCGAAGGAAGGGTAGGGGGGCGTGTGGGGTGGGGGGCGGGGGATGGAGCCGGGGTTTGGGGGTGGGAGCGCTCTCTCTCTCTCTCTCTCTCTCTCTCTCTCTCTCTCTCTCTCTCTCTCTCTCGTTGTTGTTGTTGTTGTTGGTGTGTGTGTGTGTGTGTGTGTGTGTGTGTGTGTGTGTGTTGTGTGTGTGTGTGTGTGTGTGTGTGTGTGTGTGCGCGCGCGCGTGAGATTTGTTTTTTTCAATATAGTATTATCTCTCTGAGTCCAACTATCTGTCTGTATCACTCTCTCTCTCTCTCTCTCTCTCTCTCTCTCTCTCTCTCTCTCTCTCTCTCTCCAATCACCACTCTCTATTCCCCTCTATTTGTCCTTTTTTTTTTCTTTTTCAATCTGTCCATTTGTCCGTCTGACTCTTGTCACACACACACACACACACACACACACACACACACACACACACACACACACACACACGCTGCTGAAGTGGACCAGAGAAAACAGGCGGCTCCTGCTAAGCTAACGTGATCGTTCCATTTGCTCATGTGATGTCAACGATGAGCGAATGGGCAGATCATGCATGCTTGGTGGGTTGGACTGTCTCCGCCTTGAATCGCCTCCCTTGGACCAGCCAGGTTTCGTCGAACGTATCTCTTTTCTTTTTAATTTATTTTGTATTCGTATTTTGTATTGCTTTTTATCACAACAGATTTCTCTCTGTGAAATTCGGGCTGCTCTCCCCTGGGAGAGCGCGTCGCTATACTACAGCGCCACCCATTTTTTTGTATTTTTTCATGCGTGCAGTTTTATTTGTTTTTTCCTATCGAAGTGGATTTTTCTCCAGAATTTTGCCAGGAACAATCCTTTTGTTGCCGTGGGTTCTTTTACGTGCGCGAAGTGCATGCTGCACACGGGACCTCGGTTTATCGTCTCATCCGAATGACTAGCGCCCAGACCACCACTCAAGGTCTAGTGGAGGGGGAGAAAATATCGGCGGCTGAGCCGTGATCTGAACCAGCGCGCTCAGATTTTCTCGCTTCCTAGTCGGACGCGTTACCTCTAGGCCATCACTCCACATTTTTATTTTACTTATCTGAATATTTTTTATTGTCCACCGGAGGACAGTTCATTGATTTCCGTCAAGAATCTTACAGTTCCTGAGCACGATACAGGCTGTTAGCTTGTTGTTGCTCCGCTATCTATGTGTGTACATGCATAATTATTATTTTTACTGAATAAAGTTTGGTTTAAACCATTCTACAAGCTCGTACAAGTCTTCAGAGCTTTTCAACTGAAACTTCCTCCCATCGTTCTCTTAACTCCCACCCCCACCCCCACCCCCGTCCCCCTTATTTTATTGATTTGTTTGTTGTGTTCTTGTTTGCTTTCTTTTTTCCCCCCTTTCTTTTATACCCCGGGGCTGGGTGGAAAAAAGCATACGTTTTGCTTATCTCATTACCCTGATAAAATAAAATTTCGTTTCGTTTCGTTTCTCGTATTTATATTAGTGTTTGCTTTTCTGTGTGACGTTGAATGATTGCTTGATCCCCTCCCCCCATATATTTAGTCATTTGCCGTGTCTGCAAAGCATAAAAAAATAAGAAGAAGATAAAACCTTTGTCGTCCTGTGAAGTTATCGATTAAAATGGGCAGATAATACAAGTCTCATGAACTGGACTGTCTTTGCCTTGAATACTCTCCCTTGGACCAACCGCTTTCGGCGGGCTGAGGTCTTGGGATGTTTTTAATCGTTTGTACACTTGTTTGTCTTGGGCCGCTCTTGGGATTTTTTTCTTTTTCTTGGGCATACTGTTGAATAAAATATCCTTTTATTCATTTATTTTTTCCAAGTCCTCTGAATTGTTTGATTCATTGGTTGTTTGGTTGGTTGATTGATTGATTGGATGGTTGATTGATTGATTGATCGGTTGGTTGATTTTCATTCGTGCATGGCTGTAACAGTCTATAGTTCTGTCGAGATGTCAGCCATAATTCTAACGGAAGGGCAGAACAGGTATGTTTGGTGGCTTGAACTGCCTTCGTCATGAATCGCCTCCCTTGGACCAGGAACGCGAACGCGAACAGCTCTTCGGTCCTCGCAATTATTAATTGTTTATCTACCTTTTTTCTTTATTTTGAATTTTATTTAACTATTTGTTTATTCATTTATTTGCTTGTTTGTTCATTTATTTATTAATTTTCTGCCGGAAGAATTGTTTTCCGTCTAAGGAATCTGTGGCGCCTGGTTCTATGACCAGTCGTCCTAGCTGTTTAGTTCAATCTCATTCGATCTTTCATTCGTCCGTCATCAATCAATCAGTCAATCAGTCAATCAATCAGCCAATCATTTTTTTTGTCTGAAAGAAAGTACAGAAATTCGCTTTCAGGCTCGTCGTAAAAACAACAAACAAAAAGAACAACTGATTTTAAGAAATAGTAACTTTTAAAGATGAAGACATTCATTCATTAGATCTGCCTCCACCCCCTTCCTCCCATGACTACATGCATGTTCTGCAGGATTGCCATTAACCATCACTGTTTAAGTCACGAGAAATGTCCACCCCGTGAAAAGTTTCCACCTGGGGTTCACAAGATGAGACGTGCTCTCCCTTGACCCGGAGAGAATGCGATTTAACTAACTGATTAATTGTTTTACGACAAATAGTCATCGCCATTTCGATTGATGGTGATGTTTACACTCTGTTTAATTATTTGTTTAGCTATTTATCTGTTTATTCATGACCTCACTGTCTATGTTTCTATGTAGTTGCGTTTTTATTTTATTTATGTGTATGTATTTGTATTTGTATTTCTTTTTATCACAACAGATTTCTCTGTGTGAAATTCGGGCTGCTCTCCCCAGGGAGAGCGCGTCGCCATACTACAGCGCCACCCATTTTTTTGTATTTTTTCCTGTGTGCAGTTTTATTTGCTTTTCCTATCGAAGTGGATTTTCCTACAGAATTTTGCCAGGAACAACCCTTTTGTTGCCGTGGGTTCTTTTACGTGCGCTAAGTGCATGCTGCACACGGGACCTCGGTTTATCGTCTCATCCGAATGACTAGCGTCCAGACCACCACTCAAGGTCTAGTGGAGGGGGAGAAAATATCGGCGGCTGAACCGTGATTCGAACCAGCGCGCTCAGATTCTCTCGCTTTCTAGGCGGACGCGTTACCTCTAGTCCATCACTCCACATGTATGTGTGTGTGTATGTATGTATGTATGTGTGTGAAAAGGGACTAATAAAGTCTAAGAAGAAGATAATAAGTGCCAATATTTGACAGATAACTTCCTATTACTTCTATGCGTTTCATTTGTTCGGTTGTGTTTTAATTCTTCGTCGGGTATCTGATGGTTCATCGAAATTCATTGTCAAAGGGTCAGTTTATTGTGCATTTAATTGCAGATCATTTACGTATCTATCGCTTCACTGACACAGTCCATTTATCTTTTCCTACCATGCTGGCTTTATTCAGCTTAATGGTACAGTTTGATCGTGGATTTGAATTTGTTGTTCAGTTATTTTTCGTTGTGGCCAATAAACACGGACGAAATGCAAAAAACAAAACAAAACAGGACTCTTCTGATGTGAATGGCAGGTAATTGTACATCTCTCTCTCTCTCTCTTTTTTTAAGCACACAGAGACAAAACACACTGTGTTCTCTTGATTTCTTTGTGCACATGTTCACTTGAACATGCATTGAAATACGAGCACAGATTTTATATATATATATATATATATATATATATATATATATATATATATTATACACCTGCGCACGCCTCCACGCGCGCACACACACACACACACACACACACACACAGATGTCAGGAGAGAGAGAGAGAGAGAGAGAGAGAGAGAGAGAGAGAGAGAGAGAGAGAGAGAGAGAGAGAGAGAGAGAGAGAGAGAGGGCAGACATATCAAAAATCGATCTATCTACCCGCCTACCCATTTTCACACCTACCAATCTACATTCTACTAACTTATCCTCCTACCCATCTACCCGCCTACCTATATACTCACCTACCCTTCGACCCACCTACCCGTCAACACACCTACACATCTGCACATCTAACCATCTACACACCTACACATCCATAAACCTTCCCATCAACACACCTACACATCTGCACATCTAACTATGTACATACCTACCCATTGATTTGTTAACCTATCGACATACCTATCCTACAAACGTACACATCAGCACACCTACCCATCTACAAACCTACCCATTTACACACCAGCATATCGACATACCTGTCCATCTGGGAACCTGCGTATCGACACACACACCTCTCCATACACACCTATCCACCTACATAGACACACTTACATATCTACACACGCCTATCCATCCACAAGCCTACCCGTCGATACACCTACTCATCGATACACTCATCGATACACCCACCCACACACCTACTCCTACACTCCTCTGCTTGTTTACATACCTAACCATCAACTCTACATACCTTCACATCGACACACCCACCCATGCATACACCTATACAGCGACACACCTACCTGCTAATACACACCTAATCATTTACATACCTACCTGTCTACCCACCTTCACAACTAGTCACCCACCTACATATACATCCATTCACTCACCTACCAGTCGAAACACATGCCCCCTTTACACAAAATTCCCTTTCAACACAACTGCCCATCTATAAGCCTGCACATGTACACACCTACACATCGACTTATCCGCTCAGACACTCACCTACCAGCCTACCCATCTACTCGGGTATCCAACCGCCTACCAATCGACACGTCTACACATGAACACGACTACTCATCTACACACATGCATATCTTCACCCCTACACACATATCTTCACCCCTACACATCTACACACATACACACAGTGGAGTGATGGCCTAGAGGTAACGCGTCCGCCTAGGAAGCGAGAGAATCTGAGAGTGCTGGTTCGAATCACGGCTCAGCCGCTGATATTTTCTCCCCCTCCACTAGACCTTGAGTGGTGGTTAGGACGCTAATCATTCGGATAAGACGATAAACCGAGGTCCCGTGTGCAGCATGCACTTAGCGCACGTAAAAGAACCCACGGCAACAAAAGGGTTGTTCCTGGCAAAATTCTGTAGAAAAATCCATTTCGATAGGAAAAACAAAACTGCACGCAGGAAAAAAAAAAAAGTGTGGCACTGTAGTATAGCGACGCGCTCTCCCTGGGGAGAGCAGCCCGAATTTCACACAGAGAAATCTGTTGTGATAAAAAAAAAAGATATACAAATACAAATAACATTTTCACCCCTACACATCTACACACATACATATCTTCACCCCTACACATCTACACACATATCTTCACCCCTACCCATTTACACGCATACATATCTTCACCCCTACACATTTACACACATACATATCTTCACCCCTACACATTTACACACATATCTTCACCCCTACCCATCTACACACATACATATCTTCACCCCTACACATCTACACACATATCTTCACCCCTACCCATTTACACACATACATATCTTCACCCCTACACATTTACACACATACATATCTTCACCCCTACACATCTACACACATATCTTCACCCCTACACATCTACACACATACATATCTTCACCCCTACACATTTACACACATATCTTCACCCCTACACATCTACACACATACATATCTTCACCCCTACACATCTACACACATATCTTCACCCCTACACATCTACACACATACATATCTTCACCCCTACACATCTACACACATACATATCTTCACCCCTACACATCTACACACATATCTTCACCCCTACCCATCTACACACATACATATCTTCACCCCTACCCATCTACACACATACATATCTTCACCCCTACACATCTACACACATATCTTCACCCCTACACATCTACACACATACATATCTTCACCCCTACACATCTACACACATATATATCTTCACCCCTACACATCTACACACATACATATCTTCACCCCTACACATCTACACACATATCTTCACCCCTACACATCTACACACATACATATCTTCACCCCTACACATCTACACACATACATATCTTCACCCCTACCCATCTACACACATACATATCTTCACCCCTACCCATCTGCACACATACATATCTTCACCCCTACCCATCTACACACATACATATCTTCACCCCTACCCATCTACACACATACATATCTTCACCCCTACACATCTACACACATATCTTCACCCCTACACATCTACACACATACATATCTTCACCCCTACACATCTACACACATACATATCTTCACCCCTACCCATCTACACACATACATATCTTCACCCCTACACATCTACACACATATCTTCACCCCTACACATCTACACACATACATATCTTCACCCCTACACATCTACACACATACATATCTTCACCCCTACCCACTACACACATACATATCTTCACCCCTACACATCTACACACATATCTTCACCCCTACACATCTACACACATACATCTTCACCCCTACACATCCACACACATATTTCACCCTACCCATTCACACACATATCTTCACCCCTACCATCTAACACATACATTTCACCCCTACACATCTACACACATACATATCTTCACCCCTACACATCTACACACATATCTTCACCCCTACACATTACACACATACATATCTTCACCCCTACACATCTACACACATACATATCTTCACCCCTACACATCTACACATACTATCTTCACCCCTACACATCTACACACATACATATCTTCACCCTACACATTACACACATCTTACCCCTACATACATACATACTTCACCCCTACACATCTAACACATACATTATTCACCCTCCTCTACATCATCTTTTACACATACATACATATCTTCACCCCTACACATCTACAACATACATATTTCACCTACCATCTACCCATCTACCACATACACATCACTTCTACACATCTACACACATACATATCTTCACCCCTACACATCTACATACATACATATTTTCACCCCTACCCATCTACACACGTATATATCTTCACCCCTACACATCTACACACATACATATCTTCACCCCTACCAGACATACATATCTTCACCCTACCCATCTACACACATACATATCTTCACCCCTACACATCTACACACATACATATCTTCACCCCTACACCACAAACATATCTTCACCCCTACACATCTACACATACATATCTTCACCCCTACACATCTACACACATACATATCTTCACCCCTACACATCTACACACATACATATTTCACCCCTACCCATCTACACACATACATATCTTCACCCTTACACATCTACACACATACATATCTTCACCCCTACACATCTACAGGACAACATATCTTCACCCCTACCCATCTACACACATACATATCTTCACCCCTACACATCTACACACATACATATCTTCACCCCTACATACATACATATCTTCACCCCTACACATCTACACACATACATATCTTCACCCCTACACATCTACACACATACATATCTTCACCCCTACCCATCTACACACATACATATCTTCACCCCTACACATCTACACACATACATATCTTCACCCCTACACATCTACACACATACATGTATTCACCTCTACCCATCTACACATACACATCACTTCTACACATCTACACACATACATATCTTCACCCCTACACATCTACATACATACATATTTTCACCCCTACCCATCTACACACGTACATATCTTCACCCCTACACATCTACACACATACATATCTTCACCCCTACATACATATCTTCACCGCTACCCATCTACACACATACATATCTTCACCCCTACACACCTACACACGTACGCGTTGACACGCCTACCCATCTACATAACTACCCATCGACACATTTACCAACCCACACACCTACACTTACTCATCTACACACTAGCCCATCTATTTAGATACCCATCGACACACCTGTCCACATACACACCTATCAACCTACACACCTACCCATCTGCACATTTACTCGTCAACTCGTCTACCAATCTACACACCTACTCGTCTGTACGCCTTTCCATGTACTCACATTTCAATTGTCCTCTCTTCGGAACAGCAAAAGGAAACGAGTACACAGAACAACCTGTCTGCCATAATGACCTCGGAAAAAAAAGGCAAAGGAAGAAAGAAACAAAAAAACAAGTTTACAAAATAAAATAATGATTAAAAAAAAAGAGAGAAATGGAGGGGCTGATGACAACTGCCAAGACTTGGCACATTAATCCACAAAAGATTCATTAACAGAGTAACCCCCACCCCCACCCCCACCCCCACTCCGCACCCCCTAAAAAATAAGATGTATATAGGAAATAGAAAAAAAAAAAAAAAAAAATCCGGCATCTATCGTGCGTTTAAAAGAAACTAATAGAAAAGAAAGAGAGAAAAAGGAAGACAACCAAAAAAAAAAAACAATACAAAACAAAACAAAAACAGATGAAAAAGAAGAAAGAAAAAGAAAAAAAAAAGAAAAAAGAAAAAAGAAAACGAAAGACAGAAGGCAAACAGAAAAAAAAAAGAAAAAAAAAAGAGGAAACTTTGAATGTCCCTTAATTCTGTTACATTTTAAAGTTTTTATGTCAGTATTAGCGTGGTTTTAGTACTGACGAAAGGAGGATGTGTTTTTTTGTCCCCCCCCCCTTTCATTTTTTTTCTCCTGCATCAGGGTTTTTTTGTTGTTTTTTTGTTTGTTTCTTCATTTTCCTTTTGTCTAAACAACGAATGCACGAAAGCTGAGTCAGTGTAGGCAAAGTTTCAAATATAAGTTGGTATACCCCATTAAAAAAGTCTGAACAACAACAACAACAACAACTGCTACTACTACTACTACTACTACTACTACTACCACCACCCTACCGCCACCACCACCACCACTACTACTACTAGCAAGAAGAAGAAGCACGAAGGAAAGAAAGAAAAAAAAGATGAAACACTAATTTCGAAAGATAATCTTTTTTTTCTGAGAAATAACATACACAAAAACAAAACAAACGAACAAGAAAAACAAACAAACGACAATAACAACAACACCAGTAACACAAACAACTACAACACCAGCAACATCAACAACAACACCAGCAACACCATCAACAACACCATCACCATCGCCATCAACAACACCAACAACACCAATACCAACAACACCACCAACACCAACACCAACAACACCAACAGTGTCGCGTGCAACTTTTCAACCAAAAGTTATGGCCAACTCTCTCACGCTCTCTCACCTTTATCCAAACGAAAGCCCGAAATAAACAAATACAAACAATTTACTCCAAATGATGGAGTCTCCCGTCGGTCCTACGGATGAGTAGGCAGGCAAGCTTATCTGTCGGTGTGTGTCCTCATATGGGAGAAGTGGCCGATTCTGGATGCGCAGCACTTCCCACAGGTGTTGCAAGGGAAAACATCTCCAGAAGTTGAGCCCTGCTTTCTTCGCTCACGCTTCTCCTTAATGGCCAACGTTCTCTTGTTTTCAAACGTCTTTATGTCACTAGAGCACAGCATCCTCC
>NC_134886.1:40357025-40392025 GCF_041734735.1 Babylonia areolata
GTACCAGCTGGCTCTCTCTCTCTTCCTCATAGACAGTTCTTCTTCTTCTTCTTCTTCTGCGTTCACTCGTATGCACACGAGTGGGCTTTTACGTGTATGACCGTTTTTACCCCGCCATGTAGGCAGCCATACTCCGTTTTCGGGGGTGTGCATGCTGGGTATGTTCTTGTTTCCATAACCCACCGAACGCTGACATGGATTACAGGATCTTTAACGTGCGTATTTGATCTTCTGCTTGCATATACACACGAAGGGGGTTCAGGCACTAGCAGGTCTGCACATATGTTGACCTGGGAGATCGTAAAAATCTCCACCCTTCACCCACCAGGCGCCGTCACCGTGATTCGAACCCGGGACCCTTAGATTGACAGTCCAACGCTTTAACCACTCGGCTATTGCGCCCGTCGTAGACAATTCAAATGTCCCCATTTACTGTCTGTGGATGCTTTACCTCATCCTCCAACCGCCACGCTGTATTTTTTATTTTTTTTAATTTAATTAAACTACCCCTACCCCATTGTCTGTTTAATTGGTTCTACCGATTTTCTTTTTTGTGTGTGTGTGTTTTTTTTTGTTTTTTTTTATACGTTCTGTGAAGTCATTTTGAACGAGTTGTTTAGTTGTCACATGCACCAATTTCCTCCAGTATCATGTTGTTCAGTGTTAGTTTGGTCAGGCAGTGGTGCGCATCATCTCATCGGAAAGATAAGTAAAGGCGACCCACACAATTGTCCCTGGTGTAAAGGCGACCCTCAAAACAGTCCCATGTGTAAAGGCGGCCCACACGACAGTCCCCTGTGTCACACAACAGTCTCCTGTGTAAAGGCGACCCACACAATTGTCTCCTGTGTAAAGGCGACCCACACAAATGTCCCCTGTGTAAAGGCGACACACACAACTGTCCTCTGTGTAAAGGCGACACACACAACTGTCCTCTGTGTAAAGGCGACACACACAACTGTCCCCTGTGTTGTAAAGGCGACCCACACAACTGTTCCCTGTGTAAAGACGACCCACACACCTGTTCCCTGTGTAAAGACGACCCACACAACTGTCCTCTGTGTAAAGACGACCCACACAACTGTCCCCTGTGTAAAGACGACCCACACACCTGTTCCCTGTGTAAAGACGACCCACACAACTGTCCCCTGTGTAAAGACGACCCACACAACTGTCCCCTGTGTAAAGACGACCCACACAACTGTTCCCTGTGTAAAGGCGACCCACACAACTGTCCCCTGTGTAAAGACGACCCACACAACTGTCCCCTGTGTAAAGACGACCCACACAACTGTTCCCTGTGTAAAGATGACCCACACAACTGTCCCCTGTGTAAAGGCGACCCACACAACTATCCTCTGTGTAAAGACGACCCACACAACTGTCCCCTGTGTTGTAAAGACGACCCACACACCTGTTCCCTGTGTAAAGACGACCCACACAACTGTCCCCTGTGTAAAGACGACCCACACAACTGTCCCCTGTGTAAAGACGACCCACACAACTGTCCCCTGTGTAAAGGCGACCCACACAACTATCCTCTGTGTAAAGACGACCCACACAACTGTCCCCTGTGTAAAGACGACCCACACACCTGTTCCCTGTGTAAAGACCACCCACACACCTGTTCCCTGTGTAAAGACGACCCACACACCTGTTCCCTGTGTAAAGACGACACACACAACTGTCCTCTGTGTAAACACACAACTGTCCCCTGTGTTGTAAAGGCGACCCACACAACTATCCTCTGTGTAAAGACGACCCACACAACTGTTCCCTGTGTAAAGGCGACCCACACAACTGTTCCCTGTGTAAAGGCGACCCCCCCCCCCCACACACACACACAATTGAAAGCGATTTTCACCCTTTTTGACTCACTTGTGTAAACAAAGTGAGTCTATGTTTTAACCCGGTGTTCGTGTGTGTGTGTGTGTGTGTGTGTGTGTGTGTGTGTGTGTGTGTCCGTGGTAAACTTTAACATTGACATTTTCTCTGCAAATACTTTGTCAGTTGACACCAAATTAGGCATAAAAATAGGAAAAATTCAGTTCTTTCCAGTCATCTGGTTCAAAACAATATTGCACCTTTGGTTGGGCATTAAAAAAAAGAAGAAAAAAAGCCTAATTATATGCAAACTGCATTTACTATTTATATTTTTTGTATTCTCTAAACTTGGCACTTTGATCTGATATTCTGACACAACAACAAGAGCAGTCATTATTATCATTTTTTTTGTTCAAACAGGAACTTCTTTTGCTAAGCATGGAAGCATTATTTATTTTGCAAACGATTTGGTGCGGATAGTAGAAAAGGGAAATTACTCTGTAATTAATGCTAGGGGACTTAATTTGCTTTAAACTGATCTTTCTCATCCTAAACATTACATTTTGAAATTATACTCAGTACATAAAAAGCTTGTGTGTTTTAGGCTCAGTGTACAGGGCTTTCACTATGTTCATTCGCCCAAGTGGTCTTTTTCGGAAAATACTAAAATCAATACGAGTGGACTTTACAGATCTGTCGGCTGAGCCCTGAAGGTCATGGGCAAAAATCAATTGCGTACACATATTTATACGCATTCAAAGCGTGTGCTCATATTCTTCACGAACGCGAACGACGCCATTTTGTTTCAAGTTGTTGACCAGCCCGTTCAATCCTATATTCAATGGACAATACACGATAACATGTGATGGAAAGTTGGAGAAGGAGACCGTTAAATATCCAGAGAAAGATTTGTGAACGCCTCATCACTTACTGGATTATGTCCCAAACTGCCATAAAAATATCCACAGAATCAGTCGGAATTCACAGTTAAAAATTGTAAACCATGCGAGTTAATACCCTTGAAATGGTCACGATGAAACGAAAAAATTTCCAGTCTTGACTTTTCTCAAAATGAATTCCTTTTCACTCCTTACGACGTTTAGAAGTACTTGTACTTACCTCTACATGTTATTAGTTTAACAAAATACTAAATTTTCATATCAACTTCAAAACTATAAAACTATAATGAACATAAAAGAGAAATTGAATCGACCGTGTCGTACTACATTCCCGGCGGGTGTAACTAAACTTGTACATCTATCTAGATCTAGTGAAAACGGCTAAATGTTGCAGTGTGATTGCGGCGATAGCAATTACAAAGAATTTTTTTATTGCCCTTAAAGATTTTTTGAATGCCCAAGATACACCAGAATAATATGATTTAAACAGCGTTCTCACTGCGAATACCGCAATTGATTTATCGCCCTTTAAAAAAAGCATGTTCAAATGTTAAATTTTAGAACGTAATGGATAAGGCAGTGTCTTTTCATCCGAACACGCGGGGTTCGAATCTGGTTAGAACTTTTTTTTTTTTCTTTTTCTTTTTCTTTTTTTTTTTTCCTTTTTTTTTAAACGCGAAGCTTTATAATGACAAATACAGAATACATCTTATCGATTAGATTTTTTTTTTAAAGTGTATCACAAGTGAGTCTTGAAGGCCTTGCCTCTCATCTTTATTACTCTCCAGCTCCGTTAGCCCGAACAACGTTCAAGGATCAGTCTATCCTTTTTCTCCTTTCAAGGATATTCCTTTCTGTCTGTCTCTGTCTCTCTGTCTCTGTCTCTGTCTCTCTCTCTCTCTCTCTCTCTCTCTCTCTCTCTCTCTCTTTCTCTCTCTCTCTCTCACTGTCTCTCGCAATTGACGGTCCAGTGCAACTAATCACAACCGAACTCGTCCTAGTTCTGCCAATCACAATATCGATTTCTCAAGCATCGTCGAAAAATATTGAAAACTTCTCAGGCTACTGATTGGCACACACACACACACACACACACACACACACACACACACACACACACACACACACACACACACACACACACACACACACCTGATTCACCTTTAAAAGAAACAAAAAGAAAAAAAGAGAGTTTTATTGTCATTTTGAAAGCGGCGACCTTCGAAACAGAGCTTTGAAAAATTAAAATAATGTTCATGTTGACTCCTGTATGGTTTGATATGTGTTCAAAATACCACATGTGAAAATAATAATAATACTAATACTACTACAACAACAACAACTACTACTACTACTACTACTACTACTACTACTACTACTAATAATAATAATAATAATGGTATTTACATAGCGCTTAATCTTGTGCAGAGACAAATCAAAGCGCTTTGAAAACAACAACAACAAACAAACAAACAAAACAACAACAACAAAAAACCAACAAAACAAAAATAAAATAACAACAACAACAACAACAACAACGACAAAACAATTGGCACTGATGAAACCAGTGGTCGACATTTCAAGACACGTGCATCCCAGATATGCGGTATGTTTAGCAGTTACATTGCTTGGTTCTAACTTTTTGACAGTTACACGTGACTAAATGCTTACGTTAACCGAACTACGCCATTGGGCAGTTCCATACTACACACAGTTAGTAGCGGGTTACGACCATACTAGGCTCTTCCGTCCGAGCAATGCAACTGGCTCCTTGACTCTGAAATGCCTACCCATGTAGGTTACCAACGTAGAGAAAGCGAATTCCCTTGACCGTGCACACACACACACACACACACACACACACACACACACACACACACACACACACACACACACACACACACACAAATCAATTCGTGTTGTTGTTTTATCTTACTTTTCTCCCCTCTTTTTCCAAGTTGACAATAGCCAAGAAACTGGTACCATATTTTTTTTTTAATATTTAAATCAAAGCTAACAAAAAAGTCACTTTTTTGTGATTACGTGTTCTTTCAAGCTTTTTAAAAGAAAAATCGATACTGAAGAATAATCGACCTTACCATCATCATCATCACCCTGTCACCGTAGTACTCTTTGTCTTTTCATCATCTACTTCTTTACTACAGTATACTTTTTTAACGGTATACTGGACTATGATGCACTGACGAAAATGTCGTTGAATTTTGTGTGCATAAAAAAAAAAGATATTTGTAACAGAAATTGACTGATAGAATAATTGAATTAAAAAGATGAAAGAAGGAAAGATGAAAGAAGGAAAGGCAGAAAAGAAAGATGGGAGAATGCACAAGATGGGAAAATAGAGGCAAGGAAAGGACGAATCGATCCAAAAAAAAAAAAAAAGATAACGTGTGAATGAATAAATGAATTATGTAACTGAGTGAAAAAGGTGTAAAAAAGAAAAGAAAAAAAGAAGAAGAAGAAGAAGAAAGATTCAAATAAGAAGAAGAAAGATTCAAATAAAATAAATAAAACACAACAAATAAAAAAAGGAAAAGGAGTCGGAGAAAAAAACACAAACAAACAACAACAACAAAAAACATATACTGATACAAACAAAAAGAAAATACTTTCAACGACGAAACTTTTTTTTATGGGGGTGTTGTAGGAGGTGTTGTGAGTTAGGGGGTGGGGACGGCGTCGGGGAGATAAGTGGGGGGGGGGGAAGGGAAGGGGTGGGGAGCAGAGGTGAGGGTGACGGTAGGAACTCGTTGCTATTTCTCAACATCTTGCTTGGAATGACGAAGACCCCATGATCAACGCCTATCTTCTTCTTCTTCTTCTTCTTCTCTCTCTCTCTCTCTCTCTCTCTCTCTCTCTCTCTCTCTCTCTCTCTCTCTCTGTGTCTATTTACATTTGTTCGCTTATTTGTTTATTTTACTGTTATCAATGTCGTTTCTCCCCCTACATTTTATCATATTTCTATTCTATATATCTGCTTACATATACTCATTCTATTTCAATTTTATTTTCAAACTTTGTTTCATTTATTTGTTTATTGATATCTTCATTTGTTTTTTGGTTTATGTATTCATTAATTTAATGATGTATCCACTTATTCGTTTATGCATCTTTTTTTTTTCCTCTCAAGGCGTTGGGTTACGCTGCTGGTCAGGCATCTGCTTAGCAGATGTAGTGTAACGTATAAGGATTTGCCCGAATGCAGTGACACCTCCTTGAGTAACTGAACTGAACTCTTCTTCTTATTCTTGATCTGCTTCTTCTTCTTCTTCTTCATTTCAGACTGGGGAGTTTTACTGGGACAAATCGAGACGATCGCGCCTTCTGGCCATGTATTTTTACGGGTGAGCATTTGAGCGTGTTTGCCTCTGCTCTTGCCTGATCCCATTGTGTTTGTTTCGATTGTGTTGGTGTGCCTTTACCCATATCGTCTTCCATTTAAAATTGTTGGTGGTACAAACTAATAACTTAAAAAAAAGGCATGTACTTCTCTTTCTGCCACTTTTTTTCTCACTTGCATACAACAAATCAATAATAATACGAAAATTATAACTACTTTAACATAATTCTCGAAACCCTAACGATGTGGTATTAAATGAACGTTGTTAAGATTATTATTTTTGTCGATTTCCTGATCAGTTTAGTTTTTTTCCCCATTATAATGCGGTATGAGTGAGCAACGGTGGGCAGAACTTTAACGACTTGTGGTTACGTTTTTCAGGGAAAAAGCTCAACAGAGGTATCAGTGAGGAGAAAGGTGGCAGAATGGTTAAGACTCTCAGCTGCCAATACAGAGTCCGTGAGGGTGTGGGTTCGAATCCCACTCTCACCCTTTCTCCCAAGTTGGACTGGAAAATCAAACTGAGCGTCTAGTCTGTCGGTTAAGAAGATAAATCGATGTCCCGTGTGCAGCACGCACTTGGCGCACTGAAAAACTCACGGCAACAAAAGTATTGTCCTCTGGCAAAATTCTGTAAAAAGAAATTCACTCTGACAGGTACACAAATATATAAGCATGCACTCAAGGCCTGACAAGCGCGTTGGGTTATGCTGATGTCAGGCATCTGCCTAACAGATGTGGTGTAGGGTATGTGGATTTGTCCGAACGCACAAAACACACACCCTGAAACCTTACTCTTTTATGATGAATTCTGAAATTGTCAAGTGTCTCATATTAGCCTCAGTCATTTGAAGTATATTTTCTCTCTCTTGTTCCAGCTACATCGTGACCCAGATTCCAGGAGGGTGGCTGGCTGGGAGGTATGGAGGGCGGAGGGTGTGGGGGATCTGTCAGCTGATCAGTTCTATCTGCACGCTGTTAACTCCCTTGGCGGCACGAACACACGTGAACGTGGCTTCTGCACTCCGGTTTATACTGGGACTGGCAGCTGTAAGTATCTGTCTGTCTGTCATTCAGTCTATGTATATATCTGTTTGTTTATCTGTTAATCTACACCACCACCACCCCACACACACACATACATACATACATACATACATACATATATATATATATATATATATATATATATATATATATATATATATATATACACATACACACACACACCCTCCCCAGCAGTATACTCTTCATGTCTTAAAACTTGCATTCTTAAAAAGCAGCACATTTTCGCTGTGAAAACAGCTTCTTAGCTTCTTCAGGCTTCACCCTTCGATGCCGACGATGACGGTAAAGGGATTCGATAACGACGTCGACGATGATGATGATACCACCGCAACGATGAGAATCGGGATGCTAAGGATGACATGACGTTGTTGTTCAGGGAGTGTCGTTTCCCTGTGTACAAGCCATGATGGGACGCTGGGCACCAACACTGGAAAGAAGCAAGATGGTGTCTTTCGCTTTTTCTGGTCAGTCACTGACAGAGAGAGAGAGAGAGAGAGAGAGAGAGAGAGAGAGAGAGAGAGAGAGAGAGAGAGAGAGAGAGAGAGAGAGAGAGAGAGAGAGAGACTCACACACACACACACACACACACACACACACACACACACACACACACACACACACACACACACACACACACACACACACTCACATTCAGACTCAGACTCAGATGGTGTACTCAGTTTAGGCCAAGACTCCTCTTGAAGGGGGGGTGTGAACAAATAAACACGGGGATTAAACATACTGCAATTATGACGATATAACAATTTCTCTGTGAAGTGTATGTAAAATTACAAAGACATATTTCTCACAACACTACGGTCAGTGCAAGGTATATATATAAAATGAAATTAAGGAGATATGTTTGCCGATAATACCTAGGTCCGATAAACGTGTTTTTTGTGTGGTTTTCTGTTGTTGTTTTTTGTTTAAGAGATCAACATATAAGAACGAAACACACTTCATTTTCTTTTGATCGTTTACACACATGGATATCAAAATATCAAAACTGTTATTTTGCATTTGTACCGATGAACAGCGGAATTAGAAATATCCAGTCTAAACCCTGTGGTGATATTTTTCATAATTATGTTTACTCAAATTCAAACGAATGCATGGCTTCACATTATGCAAGTAAAAAAAAAAAAAGAAAGTAAATAAAATTTTTCAATAGTGGAAACTTGCTCGTTCCATTCATGTCATCCCCATTCCTTTGCACTTTGTCAAAATGCATTTGTGAAATCTACTTCACAGCCCACATACTGATTTAATCATACATGTTTAAACAAACAGAGGTGCATGCTTGATGCCCATTTATTTTCGCCTCTTGTATCATTCATAACCCATTCATATAGCATTTAGTAAGCTGTGTGTGACAGTCTAAAATGTTCTATTTGTAATTTTCTTAACCAACAGCGAAAACAACTAATTATAAGACGTGGAGGCGTGGAAGAACATTTTGCGAGCTTCGCTGTCAATTCAAGGACTGAGCCGATTAATTAAAAACAGACTGCGTGCCAGCCTTTTACAGACAGCGTCAATGTGAGACTGTCATTTCAGTCTTTCATCTATTTTTTACTCCGGAGACGCGGTGTTCGCGGACTTGTTCAATGGAGTTATCATCCACATTCACAGTGAGAACAGATGGGATTTTGTGATGCTTTTGTCTTGACGTGATAATCTTCTCTTTTTTTTTTCTTTTTTTTTTTTTGGGGGGGGGGGGGGGGGGGGGGGGGAAGGTGATGAAGCCCCATACAGTTGGATTTGCACCATTTAAAACATAATTTAGACCAGTTTGAAGAGAGTACTGAACAGAAGCAAACTGGCGGCACTGGAATGAAGGGAAGTGTCATCTGCAAAAAGTTCACACGAAACTCTTGAGTCTGATAAAGACAAGAGAGGATATATATATATATGCGTGTGTGTGTGTGTGTGTGTGTGTGTGTGTGTGTGTGTGTGTATGTATGCGTGTGTGCGTGTGTGTTTGTATGTGAGAGAGAGAGAGAGAATGAATGTGTGCGTGTGTGTGTGAGAGAGAGAGAGACAAAGAGAGAGAGACAGAGAGACAGAGACAGAGAGAGACAGAGAGGAGAGAGAGAGAGAGGCCCAACTGCCTTCGTTATCAACTGGATAAATTACCTTTTCTGTTTCTTCAAGGTCCACCAATAGGAACAATCCTTTCCTTTTCGTTATCAGCCCTTTTGTGCTCCTATGGATTCGATAACGGTTGGGGATCGATTTTCTACCTGTCAGGTGAGGCCGAGGTATCTTCATTGATATAGATAGATAGATCGATAGATAGATCATTTTTCTAAATTTCGAAACATTTTGAACATGTCTAAAATGATTTTCCTTCCATTTCCATCAAAATGTATTTTCAAAATATAGGGTTTTTTTTGTTTGTTTGTTTGTTTTTTGTTTTTGTTTTGTTTTGTTGTTTTGAGTTTAACATTTGATGCATACATACATACATACAAAAATAATATTTGTCATTATTAATAATATTATCTGTTATTATGTATTGTTTATACTTTCAATCGGGAAAACAACAACGCAGCATTGTTTTATACAGAAACAAACATTAATAATAATAATAATAATAATAATAATAATAATAAGAAGAAGAAGAAGAAGAAGAAGTCATATGCACTGCATGAAAAAAAGTGAATGAATGAAAGGAAAAAAAAATAAATAAAAGAACAAACGTTTCATTCGTGGTTGTCTTTCCTCCTCCTCCTCGTTGCCTTCAATCATTTTTGTGCAAGGGTACCATTTTCTAGAAAATGCAATGGGCATCATTTCCATCGAGTGTATATATTTTTTCGGTTTTATATATGTTTCTTAGGTCTGTTAGGAAGTACTTTATACATGGTTTGATTTTATTTATTTAACATTTATAAATGAAGTGTTTCGCTACTAGAATGATATAGTGAAATATTTCATTTGTTTATGTAATATCATCATTTCCAAATGATACTAACTCTATATATAACTTTGAATTTGCACAATTTTCACACTTTTCCTTCAAGACATTCTCTAAGTCCCCCCCAAAGAGCGGAGTAAATGTATAGTGCCATAAGTAGTGTTGAATTGTGTCTATTTCATTTTTACAGAAATTGCGCATGTCGCTATTTGTTATACCCATTTAAAAAAATTTTTTTTTAGTATTTTGTTTGTTACCAATATACCATGACATATTCTAATCTGGAACCATTTCAGTCTTACTTCCTTTATGTTTTTCACTTGTTTCATACTGGTATCCCAATTTATTGCAATATCTAGTTTTTGCTCCCACTTGATAAAAGATTTTATATTATATATAAAAATTGGTTCAAGGAATATATCATAATATATTCTAGATCCTTTCTTAACATTAGTTATTATCTGCAGTGCCTATGGTTTTATATTGCAATTTTTATCTGTGATAGTAATATTGTTTGTGCTAAAGTAGCTTTCAATGGAACGTATAAATCCCACATACAGTAAATAATAAACTTTAACATAATATTTTTCTGTGAAATCTCTATGACAAAGGAAGCACCCATTTTCACCTACAATATCTCTAACCAGAAAAATACTTTTACTTGTCCAGTTTTTATAATAAAAAAAAAATAATAAAAATAAATAAATAAATAACTGTCTTATCACCGACTTTAAATTTGCCGTTATGAAAAAGTGGTTCTACAAGTGCCTCTTGTGCTTCTTTTAACCTAACATGTTTTGTGAAACTCTCATATGCCCAATATACATCTTTCCAGAATCTATTACATTCAAAGTTTACAAATTTTCTTGGTCCATACAGATCTAGGAAGTTGATTTCTGGGGATTTCACAAAGAGTTTTTTTGTTTTTTTCTACTTTGGTGTTCCTGTGTGTAGTTTTATAATCCATGATACTTTTAGAGCCTCTATGTACTTTTGTAATTTGGAATACCCAAACCTCCATTTCCAACATTATGTACTGTATTTTTTTCTTTTGATGTTACCTGTTTTATCATCCCATATAAATTCATAGCACAGTGTCTGCAGTTGATTTATCTCTTTGTCCGGGGGATTGGGGAAAAGAATCCACAAGTAAATGAGTTTTGAAATTATAAGTGATTTTAAAATAGCAATTCTACCAAGGGGTGTACATAAACGTTTTGACCAAATCTTGAAAGGCTTCTCAGCTTCTATCAATTTATCTTTTGTATCCACTTCAGTTATTTTTGAAAGATCTTCAGTGAACCAAATGCCTAAAATTTACATTTTGGGGGTTCCATTTCATTTTCTTTTCTAGTTCTTCATTCTCCTAACCAGACATTCATTGTTTTATCATAGTTAATTTTTGGCACTGAAAATTCTTCAGATCCCTCTAGTGTTTCAAACAACTTTTCATTCGGGTCTTTATCTCCTTCTAATGTGGATGTCGTATCATCAGCAAACTGACTAATTTTAAAGACGGTATCTAATAAATTTATGCCTTTAATTTCTTCATCTTCCCTAATCTTGCACGCCAGGATTTCTAAGCATAATACAAACAGGTAGGGTGAGATTGGATCTCCCTGGCGGCATCCTCTTTGTATTTTCAAGCCTTTGGATACTTTACCGTTCACCATGACATATGATTTTATATCCTTGTAAAAGGTTTGAATCCATTTACATAAATCTAAACCAAATCCATAGGCTTTTATTACTGTGTTCATATATGACCAAGTTAATGAATCGAATGCTTTTTCGAAATCTATTGATATTAGTAAGCCTGGACGATATTTAATTTCTAAGTAATGCATAATGTCATACCGGGTTCTTATGTTATCACCAATATATCTACCTGGAATAAAATCTGTTTGATCTTCGTATATTAACTTTGGTAGAACTTTCTTGATTCTATTAGCTATGCATGCAGATCTTATCTTATAAGCGACGTTTAGCAACGAAATACGTCTCCAGTTCTGTACATATTCTCTTGGTTTATCTCCCTTTGGTAAACATGTAATTATTCCTCCTTTTTGTGTGATTGACAGTTCTCCGTTTTAAAATTTTCATTCAGTGATCTAACTACAAAGTCCGTTATGTCTTTCCAGAAAAAAAAAAAAAAATATATATATATATAAGTTTACAGTCATTCTATATGTGCATGAACTCTTATCGTTTTACATTCTTCATAATGTATCATCAATGGCTTCTCCAATGCAATGGGAAATCATTTACAGCGTAGTCTTTCGTGAATGACTATGACTCAAACTGGGAGGCACATTTGCACTGGCTCATAGTGCTGCAGCTTTGGAGGGCTGGTTGGCCTTTGGGTACCATCCCAACGCCGACTGTCCTAAAACCCTCTTGTCCGAGAGAGTGGGGATGTAACTTGGGCAAGGCACTCTCCACTATACTCAAATTCTAGCCCATTTAGTCGGGACAGCAGTTGCCTCCTCTGCTGTTCTGATGATCATAGTCGGACACCACTGACTACCATATGCCATGGACTACAGGAGTCGGAGAATAAAGACATAATCTATGTATAATTATATGATTATTTATTTTGGGGATCCAAAAACAGTGATTTGATTTTTGGAGGGTGCACATCCTTTTTATTGCAATAGTCTGAACATTTGACGGTTTGTTTTTGTTTGGCAAATAAATAGCTGTTAAAATATTACTTTGAAGTTCAAACATAAAATCATTGTAAAGCTACAAAGGTTGATAATATGCAAAAATGACACGTGCGTGTACTCATAACCAGTATGATGAATGACACATGCGTGTGCTCATACACATTCCTCCTCCCACCACCCACGACCTATGCACAAATACACGCGCTTCAATACGTTCTCTCTCGCAGATAATCATGCTGTTATCGCCACCCCGGCACTCCATCCAGTTCACCGAACACACACCATTATCACTCGGCACAAACACTCCTTCCATCCCTCACCATTCTTCTACAAACACACCCACACACACACCTCCACTATTCCTTCGCAATCTCCCACTCACGTATATGTATGTATGTATGTATGTGTGTATGTATGTAGGTAGGTATGTGTTTATGTTATGTGGGTATTCATTTATCTTTATTCTTATATACTTTTTGCTTGTTTGTGATTTTGTGTGTGTTTTTGTGTGTGTGTTTTTTTATGGTTTTGTTTGTTTGTTTTTTGCTTCTTTACCTATTGCTTTATGATTTTTTGCAGTTCATTGTATTTCTATTGTATTTGATCTTTTTTCATGAATCATATAACTGGTCTGGCGGTTTACGAACTAACTGACTGACTGGTTCACTGGGTCCAGGTGCTGGTAACATATTGTGGGTACTGGTGTGGGTGTGGTTTGTGAGAGACACGCCGGTCAAAGACCCACGCATCACGGCAGCAGAGCGTGATTACATCCTGACCTCCATCGGCGAGAGACCGGATGCCAAGGTCCGACATCCATCCATCCGTCCATCCATCCATCCATCCATCCATTCTTTATACTCCCCAAACAGTCCATCATTCAACCTGCCGATTAGTCAGTCAATCTAAGTCAACGAACCAACCAATCAATCAATCAATCCATCGATCAAAAAATCAATCGGTCAACCGACTAACCAACCAACCTGCTATCCAACCAGCCAAGCATCCAACTAGCCAGCCAATCAATCAACCAACCAGCAAACAAAGCAACCAGCCACGTAGCTAGCCAACCAGCCGTGCAAGATATATAACAACTGACCAGCCTTGTGAACAATGGCGTGAATGGAAACTCTTTACGCCTAACTTATTTCTGTGTTGACCGGAGAGTGCCAGTCTCTTTTGGAACCGTTTCTTGTTGCTTTAAAAAAAGCAAAAAAACCAACAATCTAGTGGATGAATGACAAATTATTTCATGCTGCTAGAGATCTGGTTAACTTCAGTTCGGTTTAAAACGTTATTTCCATTCGTCTGCATTGTGTATTTCGGCCTTCTTCTACTGCAGAATGACTGCTCTATTATGATATTATTATGACATGCTGGGGACATATTTCTATATTTAAAAAAAAAGCACCGACTATATGCATTGTTAGCGAGAAAAGTGCAATTATGTACTAAGTGCATGAAGTCAAAAGTTAAAAATCTGTTCGTAGGGTTGTGCAAGGTTAGATGGCGAATGCGTTGCATCAAAATGTATGTGATAAATCTGTCCTCGGATGTGTACGTTGCAGGGTATAGATTTGCGATGACATGGCAACAGCGGTACCGTAAACTTTTGAATGAAACTGTCTTATCTTCAGATATGTGTGTATGACTCTGCAGGCGAAAATCGCTACGCCCTGGCGGGGGATATTCACATCGGGCCCAATGTGGGCAGTGATCATTGCACACCTGTGTAACAACTACACCAACTACACTCTGCTCACCTCTCTCCCAACCTTTATGAAGGAAGTACTCAAGTTCGACATCAAAAAGGTGTGATGATTTGTTTGGTTTTTTGTTTTGTTTTGTTTTTTTTGTTGTTGTTGTTGTTGTTGTTGTTTTGTTTTCGTTTTTTCATATCATGTTGGAAATAGTCAGAATTACGGACCTCTTTTTATCTGTCTTTAATTCCATTTCATGAATGTGTTCGTTAGTGTGTGTGTGTGTGTGTGTGTGTGTGTGTGTGTGTGTGTGTGTGTGTGTGTGTGTGTGTGTGTGTGTGTGTGTGTGTGTGTGTGTGTGTGTGTGTGTGTGTGTGTGTGTGTTAAGCAAATTGCTCGTTTTGGTTGATACTTGGAAGAGTAAGTGCATCAGCTTGTTCCTCCGTTAAATGAACGTCATGAACAAGGAAATGTTTATCGCATTTGTAATAATCTCGTCATGTCACTTCAACGGAATTCAATCAATGAACCTATACATTCAGGGACATCGTTGACATATCTCAAATCATTCTGAGTGATCTCTCTGCGTCTATGTTTCTCCTTACTTTTTTTTCCTGCATCTCCGGTGTTTTTCTCACCCTTTCTCTCTTTCTGTCTTTATGTAAATTAGTAGACTCATGACGACGTTTTCACTGGCTGGGACATGTATTGAGGCTTCCCGCAATAAAGACAACAAAAAAAAAAAAAACTCCCATGTCAAGCTGTTAAATGGACACCAGCAGAGCGAAGAAATATGGGATGATACAGAACGAACAGGTGGCAAAGAGTTAAGAGGGAGATCTCAGACGTGTCGACAGACGATAGAATGACACAAACAAACTGGCTGAGGACTGCGGAGAATGGAGAGCTTGGAATGCCATGCTGGTAGAATGGATAGGGGGACATGGGAAAGAGGAGTGTGCCCAGTGAACAGAAACCATCCCTACACCTGACCTTCTTTGTTCCCCCAGAACGGAGCTCTGTCAGCAGTCCCCTATCTCTGTATGGCCGTGTCGGCAGTTCTGGTGGGTCAGCTGGCCGACTGTCTCAGAGCTCGGGGCATTCTCAGCACCAAAGCCACCAGGAAGGTGCTGCAGTGTACATGTGAGTCATTATAATTTTAATGCTCCATATGTACAGTGTTGGTGTTTGCTACTGCTACCACTATTGCTGTTACTACTGCTGTTGTGCTTCTTTTCGGCGTGTGGGAAGTGTTATTGATGGACCTTCAGACTGCACTGTTCTGAGTGGGAGAACAAACAAACACACAGGAAATCGATTCTTACTATCGTAAAAAAAAAAATATATATATATATGCCGATGGATGTGAGATATTTGATGAAATAATTTTGGAGCAGATATCTTTCAGTGCGACAAACACCAGTGTGTGATGGTGAGCAAACTGTCAGTTGGAATGTTACACGAATGCACAGGTAATCTCCCTCTATCTTCCCTTCTTCAACCGCCGGCGCTATCGGTTTTGCTTTGGTTGTGTCGCAGGAATGACAAATGAGTAATGAAGGCTCTGTTTCTTCTTCTTCTTCTTCTTCTTCTATTATTATTATTATTACATTGTCACTGTTGTTGTGGTTGCTGTTCTTGTGACAGATGGGTAGATTTAAAGACTAAGCAATGCCTACAATCTTCATCCTTGTGCAATGATTTGTCAGTCTTGAGTTTTCTTCTTCTTCTTTTACAAACCTTGACAGCCTTCCTGGGTGGGGCAGTGTGTCTGGTGGTGGTGGGCTACATGCCGTGCACTCAGCGGGCCCTGGCAGTCTTCCTGCTGTCCCTGTGTCTGTGCTTTGCTGCCCTCAACCGTGCTGGTTATGCTGCCAACCACATTGACCTTGCACCCAGGTGTGTGTGTGTGTGTGTGTGTGTGTGTGTGTGTGTGGTTTGTGTTGTGTGTGTGTGTGTGTGTGTGTGTGTGTGTGTGTGTGGTTTGTGTTGTGTGTGTGTGTGTGTGTGTGTGTGTGTGTGTGTGTTTTCTATGTGTGTGTATGTGTGTGTGTGCTTTATGGTGAGGTGTTTATCTGTTTTTTTTTATATTTGCATTTTGATAGCATTGTCTTTCATTGCATAATTCACTCTGTGTGTCTTTTTGTGTTTAGGTTTTACGGTGGGTTTTTTCGGACTTTATTCGGTTGGGTTTTTTTCTTTTTTTCTGTCTTCTTCCTCTCCGTATTTTGGTGTGTTTTTTTTGTTTTTTTTTTCAACTGGAAGAGACAATAACGACGACAACGTTGAGTCATATATTGGTGTCAAGTTCCTTTCGTACTCAAAGCTTGACCAGCGTCTCGGGTTTATGCGAAGGCCGGTCTAGCGTATATGGACCACGTCTTGGTACCTCATTGGAATTGTAACTAGAACTTAACATTCTTTATTCTTCTTTTTACAAGATAGGTAAGAAAACCGATTTAACTGTTATGTCGCGGCAATATAAATGCACTCGTGTCTGCCTGTTAGTGGCGTGTAATTGCATCGTGGTGACATGAAAGCACAAGTTTATACATAAAATGGAAAATAAGAGAGAGAAAGAGAGAGAGAGAGAGAGAGAGAGAGAGAGAGAGAGAGAGAGAGAGAGAGAGAGAGAGAGAGAGAATTTTGATACATAATTTCATTGTATTCATTTGCAGACATGCTGGAGTTTTGTTTGGAATCACAAATACTGCTGCCACGATTCCTGGAATGATCGCCCCCCTTGTAGCAGGGGCCTTAACTCCAAATGTAAGTCATACTGACATACAATATAAATGCACTCGTGTCTGCGTGTTAGTATTAGTAGTAGTAAGAGGAATTTTTGTTTAATGTCCCGTCACACATATCGGTGACTGAAGACATTTTGTTAAAGTATTTATGATTACATTTGAATATTATCGGTTAGAAGGGGTGGAAGATGTGAATGAATGGAGGGTTGGGGGAAAATGGGAAATGAGGGTGAAATGAGGGTGAAATTTGAAAAAACAAAAATCTAAATACAATTACAGAAAATTACTTAAAGGACTTCGTAAAAGAAAAGTCGTTAAACTGACAAGCGAAACAACTGATAATGAATGCAAGAAAGTCAAAAACATCAACGTTCTCAGTCACTTGTGAAGACACACTTTCGTGTACATAAGGCTTCATCAAGCTAAGTAAAAAATTATATGCTTAATCGTCATGTTACTAAAGCATATGCACTTGACATTAGAACAATACTTGGTCCGTAATAAATTTGATAATAGTCTGAGAGCTAAACTCAGGATTGGTCTGCGAATCGGACCAAAGTCTGAGAGAGTCAACTGACGAGGTTTTAGAATTGAATTCAAGCACCTATATAAGTCTCTTTCTAGTATATTGCTTATTTTCTTGTATGACAATGGGCAATATACTCTCTATATGATTCTTTGCTCCCCTTATTGCTACCCTGTCTGCTTGGTCGTTATAGATGAATCCAGTGTGGGATGGTATTCAACAAAAATCAACATTTGTACCCTTCACAAATAGGGAGTGCAATAAATACCTAATTTCAAACAATAAATCTTATCTTTGATTATTCTCAAAAAGGAGCAAACTTTTTAAAACTGATTGAGAATCAACACAAAATAGGATATTACTTACTATGATTGATATGTCAACAAGATGATTTAAAGCCATAAGGATGGCTACCAATTCAGCTGTAAAAATTGAATGTCCCTAACCTAAATAATATGATTTTTCTGTTTTTAGGTCAGGAATGACAAAAGCAGATCCTGCACTGTTATCATCCAGGACCGAGCCATCAGTGTAAACTTTTAAATGATAATCAAAATTTTCTTCTAATTCAATTCTGACAGATGCTGCTATTATACGTGGAGATTCTCCTTTTGTTGTGTCAGAAGCACATATGCTGACGTTTGCTTTTGTTAACTCCCAGGGAGAGACAGGTGGCACCAGAACACGAGGTACCATATCATGTAAATCAATGTCTTAAGAATTTAAAATATCTGACACATATTTGCGAATGGTTTGTAAATTATTATTGTGTGTGTGTGTGTGTGTGTGTGTGTGTGTGTGTGCACTTTTGGGAAAATCAATATCAGACCTAATATTTAATTCCTCAAAATCATCCACTGCTGTACATCTCACAATGTATTTAGCAGAACTTAATTTTCTGACTTCATCTAGTGGTAGAATACCCGCAAGCTTATAGGCTTTTGAGGTCTTAGTATGCTACAATACCCCAAAAGCCATTTTCACAGCTTTACTGTCAATTATTCGCAGCTTCTTTAGAAACGTCGGCGGAGCAGAAAAGAAGATTTTTTGATCTTACGAGAAATGTGGCTAAATGTAAAAGAATTTTGGAGTCTTGTCACCAGGGAGAGTGACTTAATTTTTTTTAAAGAAATTTAAACTTGTAACTTCTTTATTCACTATTGAATCAATGTGTTTCTTCCAGTTTAGTTTTGAAGTAAATAGGATCCCAAGAAATTTTATTTCCGACTTGAAAAATATTTCACGTTCTCCCCCCCAAAATCGTGGTAGTTTGCTGGGATTATAACCATTATTAAAGAGGATCAAATGTGTTCTTTCTTCAGAAAACTCAAAAACCATTAGAGTGCATATAGCTACTCAGTCTATCGAGTTCACCCTGAAAATGTTTCTGTACATAATTGATGTAATGTAGGCTTGTCCTTTTCCTCAAGGATGTCTGAATCTATATTAGCAATATCATCCGCATATTGAGCCAGCTTGGTAGATGATGAAAAACATGTGTGTAAATCATAAAGCATAATGTTGAACAACAATGGAGAAATAATGGAACCCTGCGGGATTCCCATGTTTATAGGCCTAGAGGTTGATTAAGTTACTCCCACTTTTGCCACTATATATCTCCCACTTAAAAAGGATTTAACATAGTCATAAACATGACCCGACAGACCAATTTGTTTCAGCTTGAATAACAGTCTGCTATGCCACACTCGGTCGTAAGATTCAGTAAGATCGAAGGACGCAAGGATACGTTTTCGCTTAGAAACCTTTTTTTTTTTTTTTTTTATTAATTTGGGCAGTGAGACGGGTCAGATGATCAGTTGTAAATCTTCCTTTCCGGAATCCAGTTTGAGCTGACAGAATTATGTTATTTTTGTCACAGTAATATACCATTCTAATATTTACAATTTTCTCCATGACTTTCCCAACGTGGGAGGTAACCGAAATAGGTCTATATCAGTATCAGTATCAGTAGCTCAAGGGGACGTCACTGCGTCCGGTCAATTCCATATACGCTACACCACATCTGCCAAGCAGATGCCTGACCAGCAGCGTAACCCAACGCGCTTTGTCAGGCATTGAGAAAAAAATGCATCGTGGTGACATAAATACACAAGTGTATATATAAACCCAGTCAGCTAATACTGGAAGACAAACTTGTGGGACTGTTTGGGAAATTTGTCAGTAACTGCTGCCAAAAACGCTGTAGCGTACAGGAGTGATTCAATCTGTTTTTCAATATTTATCTATTTTGTTTTGCTTTTTGTGCCTGGTTTCATGTAACTTTGCACGTGTGTCTTATAAACCTTGTTCAGGTTTAATCGACATTAAAATTGATTCTGGTTCTGATTCTGCACCAGATAATATAGTTACACTGAAAAAAAGAAAGAAAGAAAAAAAGGCATATCTACAGACTAACAAAAATACATAGGGAAATGAAATGAACAACGACCGTGGTGAAGTGGTGAGCTTTGTCCACTGATGATTGAGAAAATGCTAGTTTGAACCTCACCTAGAGGACGTGAACAGCTGTTGCTGTGGAATTGTTTCAGCCCGTGGCCGGCTCCAGCCCAGTCTTGAGTCTGATTTGGGCTAAAATAGAGAGATTAGCACACACAGCACACAACACACTTTACGCATGCGTCTTTGACATTGTTGCTCACGTTTTCTGACCAGTGCAACAATGGATATCTCTGTCACTTGGGTCTGGTTGGCCCTAACTATACTGTGAAAGCGGGCGTGATAGCTATCTGCAATATTGCTAGACGTGGAGAATTTGGGCTTTGTCAACAGAAAGCTGTTCCTCTTGGAGCTTTTACCATGATACTATAAGTTTTATTACAGTTGACGTCATCCAGAGTGTTATTATTTAATGCAATATTCTTTTCTCTTAAACAACTTCTAGTGGAGTTTACACAACCAAAGAATTTTGTAATTCAAACTGAGTTATTAATCATATTTTGAAAACAGATCTTCCATTCTCCTTTACAATGTATATTGCCTAATACACTTGTTTTCTAACCAAGTCTTTAAAATACAAAACTTTGCCTTTATTAAATTTATTAAATAAAAAGAAAAATAATCCATCAAAACATCTCGTTCATCGCGTACACCAACGGTTGGTTTAGACAAAATCTGAATAACTGCGAAATACGCAAAAAGGGTTTCTCATTCTTTATCCAAGTTTCGCTGTTATTGGTCATATTCCTGTAGTATCCCAGCCTCTGGACATTCTTTTATCAATATATTTTCCATTCAGAACTAAATGACTGAGTGCAGCATGTTTTCAACCATAATGAGTTTCAGGGATTTTATATACGACGGAATGTCTTGAATACTACACCTCCGTTTTGAAAAAAAATATGCAGTGTTGTTGATCTATTGATTTGCCTCTTTTATGTCCCATGCAAAATCAAAACAATGTTTCTTAGCAGATTATGAATACTGTCGTCTGGTGTGTTTGGAAACATAATCCATAAGTATGTTGACTTGGATAATGTAAGTGACTTAAGAATAACTACTCTTCCTAGTGGTATTATATATCTTTTCAATCATTCATTAAATAGTTTTTTTTTTGTTTCATGGGATTTGTCTGTCATATTTAGTTCTGCCATTTTACGCGGGTCATTTGTGACCCAAGGGCACAGAACTTTAAAGTGTGGTGGATTCCAGTTCATTTTAAAATTCTTCAGAAACACAGGATTACTATACATTTATTTCTAAGCCATAAAAGTTGTAAAATCTTCTTTGTACCTTATCCAGTGATATTTGCACAGAAGAGAACCTGGACACGTTGCGAAGATTGGTGTGAAACGTAGCCTTTTATGAAGGATCCGCCTAAAACATGACTTCTAAAATCTGATCAGAGTGACATGTTTCTTTTTTTCACGTATGGATGATGTGGATGAGTTGATGAATGCAAAAAAACAACAAAAACAAAAACAAAAACGCACACCAAATGATGCAGAATGTGAATCAGTTTTGAGACATAGATGTTATTGTTTCTTGAAAAAAAAAAGAAAAAAAAGAGAAGAAAAAAGGGTGGGGGAGGGAGGGGCGGAGGGGGAGGGGGGATGGGGGGGCACACAGAACCTTACTACATAATTATAACCTGAACATTAAAACGGAAGGGAAGACTAAACAATACAAGAACACAGCATCATAATCCTCACGTCTACACTCTCTTACCGGGATACCATTCCACATGGACACAAGTAGTTCAAAAATCGTTCATTGATCTATCATTCTGTGGGAAGTTCTTCAGTCTCGTGAGCACAGTTTGCCAGCTATAAAAGGAGTATGAATACTCCACTGCGATGAAAAGGCAATTCCACAACGTTAAACTTAAGTTGCCAAGTTTCTTACACCCAGAGACCTACAAAGAGCATGGAGTCAGAATAAACACCTGTGGTTACTCATGAAAAATAAAAAGGATGTTTTCAATGCAGGTACTATGTTATTACGTGACAGGATACATTAAAACGGAGACATGATACTGACAGATGAACGTACTGGTCTCCGGTGACATTGCTAAAGCTTTGTTTTTCTAAGTGACATTTCTACTATTTGCCTATTGTTGGGGATTGTCGTCAACATCTACGGAGTGGTGTTTCTTTTTCTTTCTTTTTTTCTTTCTATGTTTGGTGTGTGTGTGTGTGTGTGTGTGTGTGTGTGTGTGTGTGTGTGTGTGTGTGTGTGTGTGTGTGTGTGTGTGTGTGTGTGTGTTTTCCTTGTTTCTTCATTACTGGATTATCACGACAGTGGTTGTTTTAATGACTCCCACATACAGTGATAATCAACTTATTTTCAACTGTGCTTTTTATGCATGCCTGTAATGTGTGTGCTTCCCCTGTTCTGCAACGGTACGCTTGGGTCAAAGCACGCCAAATTCATGGTATATCATTTCTTGGCAAAATCAGTTATCATCGTAATCTGTGATCTGATCTGTGATTATTCCGTTGTCCGTCATGGATCTCCTCCACAGAGAACAGCCGAGGAGTGGCGCACAGTCTTCTTCGTCTGTGCCGGGGTGCAGGTGGTGGGAGCCCTCATCTTTGGCCTGTTGGCAGAGGGACAGGTACAGAGCTGGGCCACACCTCCAGAGGAGGAATATGACATTGAGATGATAGCAGACCACACAGCGGGGAAGGAAAACACCTCTGTGAATGGTGCTACCGAAGAAAAACCACTCTGATTGATGACAGAGAAGGGTGGATCTCAGTGAAGACGGTACAAAATGAACGATAACCGTGGATGCCCTTGAACCACATTCTACTGATAACTTGGGTGTGTTCAATGGAAACACCAGATGAGATGTTGTTTCATGTGTGACTTGTATCAAAAGTTTGGTTGACTGGCTTTTTGATCCCTCATAAAAAAGAAAAGGGAGAGAAACGGGACTGTCATAATTACAGAGGCGTAATTTGTTGAGCTGCATGGGAAGCTAATTACTTCTGGTGGTTTTGTTGTTTTCTTTTTATAATAGAGTTTACTTTTCTTGAAACATATAAAATGTTTCTGAAAATCATTCCAGTTTCAGAAAAAAAATGCATTCTACAATAGGTAAATGTCTTAGTTTGAATGTCATTTGGTGATATTTCTCTATCAGTACAAACGATTATTTTTTGCTTTTGTTGATTGTAGAAATGCAACAACATAATTATAGCTTAGAACTTTTTTTGGCTTGTGCTTTCAAAGCAAAAAAACGTGAATGGGGAAAAAAAAATGATTTCATCAAAAAAGGAATTTCTTTAGCGTTTTTTTTTTTTTTTTTTTTTTTGTTTTTTGTTTTTGTTTTTTTTTTTTTTTTTGTTTGTTTTTTTGGTTTGTTTGTTTGTTTGTTTGTTTTTTTGTTGTTGTTTGTTTTTACTGGGTTTGTTTTTTTAAATTTTGCTAGTCTGACAAGGTGATACACTCTATCCTGTATCGTTCACAATGTCTTTCAGTGATCAAGAATGATAATTTCCAGATTAACAATGCATGTTTTAGATTGCAAAGTTGTTGTTGTTTTTTTTCCTATAAATATGTTAACCAGTTATCTAGATCATTTATCTTGTCATCTTATTTGTCTTCTGCAGTTGATACATTTATATTCTCAGACACGAACAAAGCATTGCAGAATGTATTACGCAATGTACATGCTTACTACTGTAAATTGGAACTTCTTGCAATAAACCCAACAAAAACAAAAAATGTAGTAAAAATATATGTGGTCATTGCAGATATATTTTCGAATGCGGATATCAATATTCAGTTTACATTCAGTAGGATCACAGAGCAAGTTTATCATTTGTTGTTTGTTATTTGCATTGTGCTCACTCGAATAGGAGAGAATGGAAATGAAATCTTCAACATCTCCCTGGATATAATTAAACTAGAATTTGTGTGCATGTTTTTTTTGCTGTTGGTGTTTCTCTCTCTCTCTCTCTCTCTCTCTCTCTCTCTCTCTCTCTCTCTCTCTCTCTCTCTCTCTCTCTCTCTCTCTCTCTGTTTGGGAAATGGAATCTGCTGCTAAACAAAATAGGCAGTAGTAGTAGAAGTAGTAGTAACAGCAGTAGTAGTAGTAGTAAGAGGAGGTGGAGGAGGAGGAATCATAATAATACTGGGTGTTGCTGCTGTTGTTGCTGCTGTTGTTTGTTGCTGTTGACCTAATTATTTGGATTCGGGTTTCCAAATAGGCAGAAGCTTGTTGTAATGAAAGTAACCATGGTCCAAAGGTTGTTCATACAGATATACGTCAGCATATTTTGGAATAAAGCTTTTCTCCAGGCAAGTGTGTGTGTGTGTGTGTGTGTGTGTGTGTGTGTGTGTGTGTGTGTGTGTGTGTGTGTAACTTCTCCCCCTCTTTCTGTGTATCTGTCTCTGTCTCTGTCTGTATGTCTGTCTGTATGTCTCTCCCTCCCCCCTCTCTCTCTCTGTCTTGCTTGCTCTTACTTTCTTTCTTTTTTTCTTTATCTCTCAACGTCTTCTCTCTCTCTGTTTTTATCTCTTTCTGCACCCCAATCCCCCTCCTGCTTAGCTCTCATTCCTTCGCCTCTCTCTGTTCCCCTCAATACACATCTGTTCCTCCTTCCAAACTTCGCCCTTTCCCAATCTCCACAGCACCACTCCTCCTCCACACCCAGAGTATGTGTGTGCATGTGTGTGTGTGTCCATGCATGTGTCAGTGTGTGTGTGTGTGTGTGTGTGTGTGTGTGTGTGTGTGTGTGTGTGTAGTCTCATATGTGCTCGTGCACACATATACAGCTTCCCCCCCACACACACTCTCTCTCTCTGTGGTACACACTTTGTCTCCGTCTACATTTCTCGGGGGGGGGGGGGGGGGGGGGGGGTTGTCCCATCTTTCTCTGTCATATATGTCTCTATGTCTCTCCATATTTGACATTATATCTGTCTGTCTCTCAGTCTGCCTGTCTCTCTGTCTCTCTCTGTGTGTCTCTGTTGCTCTCTCCTTAGCTTGCTCTTTTTTTTCTCTCTCTCTCTCTGTTTTAATGCATCTTTTTTTGTTTTTCTCTCTCTCATCCCAACAGTCTCTTTCTGCCCCTCCCCCCACACCCCCGCACAACCCCCTTCCTGCTTCAAGCTTATTTCTCCGCCTCTCTCTGTTCCCTTCAATACACATCTGTTCCTGTTACCAAACTTCACCCTTTCCCAATCTCCACAGCACCACTCCTCCTCCACACCCAGAGAGAGAAGCAACAGATGCAGACAAACAAGAAAGAAGCAAATTAACTCCCACGTGAGCATCGGGTGTCACAGCAGTGACGGAGTACAGGGACGTGACTTGTACGTCTTTGCCATCCCAAGTGGGACAGCTGGGTGTACCGCCAGAACGGGATACAGATGGGACCCGTGTGGGAGGCTGTTTCCTCCACACTTGGGCTTCTGGATGGGAGTGAGATGGACTCTGCCTGTCTTCGTGGCTGTCTTCACATACGGATCATGTTGTGAATATTGACTGGTGCTAAAATTGTCACCCCTAACTCAAGTTTTTTTACCTTGGGGGAAATTTCATGTATATATATATATATATATATATATATATATATAGAGAGAGAGAGAGAGAGAGAGAGAGAGAGAGAGAGATATGTGTGTGTGTGTGTGTGTGTGTGTGTGTGTGTGAGTGTGTGTGTGTGTGTGTGTGTCTGTGTGTCTGTGTGTGTGTCTGTGTGTGTGCCTGTGCATGTGTTTGTGATGGATAATGTGCGCATGCTTGTGAGTGATTGTGAGTCTAGGTGTATCCTCTAAGTGTCCCTATAAGAGAAGTAATGTCACATCATATATTTGTGACAATGTTCTGGAGACAAAAGAACATTGCTTCTGGAAAGAAAGACAGTGATGTGTATCTCAGCAACAGACAGTCCACCCCTCCACCCCTCTACAGCTCTTCAGCATTTTCATTGTGTAACAGATCAGTTTGCAATCGATTTCAGTAAACGTTTCTCTTTCTCTTTCTCCTGCCCGTGTGTATTAATCTCCGTCTGTTTGTCTATTTCTCTGTCTCTCTCTTATTGCATTTTCTTTCGTTTCTTCTCTGCCTTTGCCTGTTTACCTTTCCGTTGTCTCTCTAAGCAACTGTCCAGTATGAGGGCTCATAGACATCACTCATATCCCAGTGACTACCTCGCTGCAGTGTATCCCGAAGACAGCTGGCATTATTTCGAGTGGTGGATAGCGGTTAGAAAATGAAGCATGGTCAAAAATGTGAGGAACAAATTTCCGTTTCAGCGACTCCTGGCAGGCTGCAGTGGAAATCAGTTGGTAATGTAGGTGCTTGGCTGGAGAGTAAAGTAATGGTTCAGTTTTGTTTGTCTGTCACTGTGTTTTTTTCATACCTTCTTAGAGCCGACTGACGGCTGCCATTGGGCGCTCATCATTCGTTTCCTGTGTCATTCAGATTTCAGGCACGCTCACAAACAGACTCAGACAGACAGGTAACATTTTACGTCTATGATCGTTTGGCCATTGTGGTCATTGTGTAGTACATTGTACACTGTGTCAGAGTGGTTTTGAGATAGCAGTTTGAGAGATGATTGGGTACGTTTGCTATGAATGGGATTCGGGATCAGTGGTGTTCTCTGATCGAACATGGATATCACCAATACTACTGACTGGTGATTCACTTTCAAAACCTACGTATTTTTGTTTTCAGTTTCAGTTTTCAAGGCGTCAATGCGTTTGGACAAATCCATATACACTAAACCACATCTACCAAGCAGATGCTTGAGCAGCACCATAAACCAACGCGTTTAGTCAGGCCTTGAGTGTAGAAATTTGTGTACCAATTAGAGTGGATTTCTTCAACATAATGTTGTCAGAGGACATCATTATCGTTGCCATGAGTTCTCTTTCAGTGCACCAAGTGCCTGCTGCACACGGGACCTCGGTTTATCGTCTCATCCGAAGGACTAGACGCTCAGTTCGAATTTCCAGTCAAACTTGGGAGAAAGGGCGAGAGCGGGATTCGAACCCAGACCTTTACGGACACTGTATTGGCAGATAAGCGTCTTAACCATTCTTCCACTTTCCTTCTCTTTGTTATCAGACAGAGTGAGGATATGATAGTATCACTCTCAGCATATGGCACATGTCAAAAAAGAAAACAAAAATATGATGACTTTCAACAAGCTCAGGCAAATTAGTCAATCAGATGGAACTTCCAAGGAACACACACACACACACACACACACACACACACACACACACACACACACACACATACACACACACACACACACACACACACACACACACACACACACACACACTCTCTCTCTCTCTCTCTCTCTCTCTCTCACACACACACACACGCGCGCGCACGCACGCACACACACACGCACACACGCATACACAAATACACACACACAAACACACACACACACTCGCGCGCGCGCATGTACGCATGTACACATGCACACATACACGCACACACGCATACACAGGCACTCTCACGCGCGCACACATGCATACGCTCATACCCCCCACCCCCCTCCTTCGTCATACATAGGTCATATGACACAGGACACATGTATTTGAAGATCTTTGTTGGAAAGATTCTCTCTCTCTCTCTCTCTCTCTCTCTCTCTCTCTCTCTCTCTCTCTCTCTCTCTCTCTCTCTCTCTCATGTATACCCACACAAATACTCTCAGGCACACACACACTCAAGAACGCACACACACACACACACACACACACACACACACACACACACACACTGCCACCACAGCCACCACCACCATCTCCTCCACATCCACCACCTCCCGTTTTCTCCCCCCACCATATCAAAATGTTTATTTCAAAATTTAAAATGGAGGCCTCGCTATTGTGCCACCTCTCTGTCTCTTTCCTCCATACATGCTGTCCAGTCCATTTAATCCATTTCGTAACATTTTTTTGAAAAAAGTTATATATTTCGAACTGTTCTTTATTAAAATTAGCTAGTATTGTGTCGAATAGTCCAGTTAGTTGTTCATTGTAGGTCCCCACATGAACCTCCTTTCAAATAATAATCTACACAAGTAGTGCATACAATATTTGATTATTGATTTTTTTTTTTTTTTTTTTTGGTCCAAAGCCCGCTTCCCCCGTCTCGCCTCATACACACCCTTCCAATATTATGTTGTTGTTTTTTCTTTCTCCAATCACTGACACTCACCCTCTCCATTTTACATGTTTTACTCTATCTTTTCCACATTCTGTTCTCTCTCTCTCTCTCTCTCTCTCTCTCTCTCTCTCTCTCTCTCTCTCTTCCTTTCTTAGTCCCCTCTCCCTTGCCTCCCCTCCACCTCAACCGCCCCCCTTTTCATTCGAATATACAGAAATGTCGATTTCTAATTAATAATAACAATTATCATTATGATAGAAATGATAGTAATCCAAATACTACTACTACTACTACTATTACTAGTAGTAACTAATAATAATGATAATAATATTATTTATTTTCAGTCTAATATCATCATCTTAGATGTCAATAAATAAACGATAAACGAACTATTTCGTAACTGTTTCTGACCAGTATGGCGCCATTCACATATCAACATCTCATCTCCCACCCAGTAAAGATATGTCATCTAGCTGCACACATGCAAGAACCTGCCACAATCTCACTTATGTAAATGGCGAGTGTTACACTTAAACTAAAAAAAAATTCACCTTCGTTTCACTTTCATAAACTTTTTGGACTTTTCTCCATTATACCCCCCTTCTCTTTTCTTCTTTTCTTTTTCTTCTGTTTGCGTCTCTCCTTTTCTTATCTCTCTCATTCTGTTTATCCTGTATGACAGATCACGTACAGCTGGTTGACAAGACATGACATTATATCACTGCTGTGTGCCTCTTAATAAGCTCAGTCATGTGCTCTCACACCAATGTCATGGAGCTGTTTTATGACTTACGGAATTTTGCCCTTAAGGTTATGCTTTTCACAACAGTGGTCAAGCTAAATTATGTTTTTCTCTTTGCTTTCATAGACAGTCATACAAACTGACAGAAGGGCAGAAACACACGCGCGCGCACACACAGACACACACAGATACACAGACACAGACACAGACACACAGACACACACACACACACACACACACACACACACGCACGCACGCACGCAAACACACACACACACACACACACACACACACACACACACACACACACACACACACACACACACACACACACACACACACACATCCGTTTAGAAATAAACGTGTGTTTTTTTCGAAACTGTTTGTTTCATTTTTACCTCAAATGTACAAAAAGTGAGTAAGGCATTGCTGATGTTTCTCCCACTCCACCCCACTTGCTTTCTCTCTTCCTGCCCTTCCTCCACCAACTTGTCCACTTGTTGGACTTTCAATCTGAGGCTTCCGGGTTCGAATCTCGGTGGCGCCTAGTGGGTAAAGGGTGGATATTTTTTTCCGATCTCCCAGGTCAACATATGTGCGGACCTGCCAGTGCCTGAACCACCTTCGTGTGTATACGCAAGCAGAAGATCAAATACGCACGTAACAGATCCTGTAATCCATGTCAGCGTTCGCTGGGTTATGGAAACAAGAACATACCCAGCATGCACACTCCCGAAAACGGAGTATGACTGCCTACATGGCGGGGTAAATAAACAAAACGGTCATACACGTAAAATGTTAAATGTCACATGTTTGCTTGAGTGTGTAGGTGTGCGTGCCTGAAATCTGATTGAATGACACAGGAAACGAATGATGAACGCCCAATGGCAGCCGTCAGTCGGCTCTACCCAGGTAGGCAGCCTGTTGTGTAAATGACTCCGTGTTTGTAAAGCGCTTTGAGCTTGGTCTGCGACCGAAGATAGGCGCTATATAAGTATCCATATCAATCAATCAATCCACCAACTTCTCCCCTTCAGTCCTGTCTGTATCATAACTGATCAACCAGTGTCTTCATCCGTTATCTTTCCACACATCATCACCTTCACTCACCAAGTCACATTTCTCCTATCGCCATTATTCGTTTATTCACCTCCACCACCACCATCCCCAACCAACCAACTACCCCACCACCCCTCCCATCCCGTATAATTCACCTTTCCTCTCACCTCTCACGTTCCCACACTCCTCCTATTTGACCCCTGTGTTTCCCAGCCTCGACCTATAATTCGTCCTCGTCTATATAGTCCGCTTGATTGAATGAAGATATCTTAATTCTGGATATTTATTCGGGTGGAAAAGACTCCGTTGAAAAAAAGAAAACATATAATACGTGGTGGTTTCCTTTATACGAATACGATGTATGAGGGTGTGAATTTGAGCTTGTCTTAATTTCATTGACCGGGGCACGAGAGAGTACCTTTGTGCCACGGACAGTAACTCTGAATGTGTGTCCCAATTTTTAACATGTGGGAACATGTAAAAATGAGTTCAGCAGACACCGAAGAACATTTTAAGACTAGTCTATTTCATTGCTGCAGGGGAGAGGGGGGAGGCGAAGTTTGGGGGGACAGGCGGGGCGGGGAGGGGGGGGGGGGGCTTGCACAGTAACCCCCTCGCCCTTGCGGACTATTAGGTAAGCTACACATGATTCCTGTGGATGAATGCATTAATGTCCTGGTCCGAGGTCCATTTTTCCGTCGACCGCTAGCGGGCAGAGGAACAATCAACAACTAACTGTGAGCCGGCATCAGACTGCATCAGCGGCTGACTGTTTTTACAAGTGTTGAAAATTTATTGTTGACAATGAGCAACACAAGGGGTGACGAGACACCGCTGGATAAAGCAAAAGGTACTGGACTGGTGTCACCTATAATTCAATGATTTTTTTTTTTTGCTTTTTTGTGGGTTTTTTCTGTTTATGGGTAACTCGTTTGAAACATGAAGGTGTTTAAGCCTGCTTTCATCGAAAAAATACGATTGTACTGGTTTTTTGTTTTCGTTTTCTAGTAGATTAGTTCAGAAACTTGACGGTTTTCAGGTTCAGTTTACAATGATTTAAATGGTGCAGACTAGTCCATATATGTTGCACCACATCAGCTGTTGATCAGAAAAGAAACAAGCATGATTATGCATGGCCTTCGCACAAACCCAACACGGATCGAGCCTTGAGAATGCCGGAAGGATGAATGGGGACAGCGTTTATGTGTTTGAAAATAATGATCATACTTTAGGCATGTGTTTTGGTTTGTCATATTATTTCATATGGCGCCATTCTATTCGTATTTGTTTCTTTGAGCCAACTCAAGCTATTTCTATACTTTTTCTTCGTTTGTGGGTTTGCAACTCCCACGTTCATCATATGTACACGAGTGGGCTTTTACACGTGTATGACCGCTTTTAACCCGTCAAGTAAGCAGTCATACTCCGTTTTCGGTGATGTACATGCTGGGTATGTTCTTCTTTCTATACCCACCGAACGCTGGATGAATTACGTGATCTTTAACGTACGTGCTTTGATCTTCTGCTTGCGTGTACACACGAAGGGGGTTCATGCAAAAGCAGGTCCATTTCCATGCGAAATTTCAACACGTTCATTTTTGTTGTTGGTGTTGTTGTTTTTGTTTACACTGTCTTCTAAGGCAACATACATTGCCCTCCCAGTCCTCTTCTTAAAGGCTGGTCCTGTCAGTCTGTGTCACACCCTCAGCCCAACAATGTCCTGAGGTGACGCCCACGTCAATCAATTAGCTACCCATCAGCTCTAGTCCCTGTCGAAGGCTGCATTCAGATCCTGGTCCCCACGTCATTTCCTCTGCCAGCAGGGTGGTGATGACAGTTCTCCTTCCCTCAGCTGGTGATGAATGAAATATTCCTTCTTTTGTGCACTGCGGAAGAATGACAGTTGTTTATTTCATTTTGTCCTATTTTAGTTTCGATATAACGGAAATGTGTGACATATACCAGGGGCTATAAGCAATATAAGGGTAGCGGGAAAACGCTGGGCATTCCCTTTTGTGCACTTCGGAAGAATGGTGGTTTTTATTTCATTTTATCTTGTACTATGTTAGATACACTGGAAATATTGACACACATACTAGGGCTATGAGCTATACTGGGGGTATTTCGAAGACACTGAGTATTACTAAGGGTACTAAAATGATATTAGAAAAGTAATATTTCTTCTGTTCCTCGTTTTCCTTCTGATAATGATTTTGAAGTAGACATGGAAGCTAGTGTAGAGATATATTTTATGCCTTGTGATGAGGAGTATTGAAGTGTTAAACTGTTAAGATCAAACATATTGAAATATTTTAATATCAAACTGAAATTTGGTTTACTTTTTCAGAAATTTAGTTATGGACTGTTAATTCTAATCATACAATATGTTATGTTCACCCATTCTCTAAGTGTTCTCTGTCCCAACGCATCTGGAAATGTGATTAGTTGTCAGTGTTAATATTTTGATGATACTTCTTAGTTACTTGTATATTCTCTCTCTCTCTCTCTCTCTCTCTCTCTCTCTCCATCTCTCTCTCTCTCTCTCTCTCTCTCCAAACACACACACACACACGCACGCACGCACGCACACACACACACACACACACACACACACACACACACACACACACACTTGCACGCGCAATCCCCACCCACACACATATAAAGGTAAGTGTGTTTGGTGAGAGAGTTAGGACATGGAGAAGGATCGGACTTATGTGTGTGTATGAGTGTGTGTGTTTGTGTGTGTATGTGTGTGTGTGTGTGTGTGTGTGTGTGTGTGTGTGTGTGTGTGTGTAAGCGAGAGAGAGAGAGAGAGTACGTGCCTGTGTCTGTATCTGTGTCTGTGTATCTGTGATATGTGTGTCTGAAAGGGGGAGAGGAGGGGGGGGGGGGGGCTTGTGTGCTACTGCACATTTGTGCACGAGTATGTATCATGTGTTAGTGCGCGAGGGCACATGACTGGTTGGACGTATGTGTGTGTACAGTTTCGTATGTCTTTCTGTCTGCCAGTGCCAACACTATGCTCCCAGCGCTGGAATCTGAGCACGCTGGCATTTTTCGGTTTCCTGTTCGTGTATGTTGCTCGGGTGAACCTGAGTGTGGCTATCATCTGTATGGTTCGAATCCCTGATCAGAATTTATCATCCTTTGTTGCCAACGGAACCAGTCCGCCCTACCTGACAGCTTCAGGTAATAGTTCGGTTCATGTGTGTGTGTGTGTGTGTGTGTGCGTGCGCGCGTGTGTGTGTGCGTTTGTGTGGACGGGAGAGACATACAAAGAGACAGAGAAAGAAAAAGAGAGAGAGAGAGAGAGAGAGAGAGAGAGAGAGAGAGAGAGAGAGAGAGAGAGAAGGAACGAACGAAGGAACGAACGAACGAAAGAATTATTGTGGTCAGGTCCAATTGGCCCATTCACAAAAGGACGGTGGGAAAAGGGTTTGTCCTGGCGAAAAAGTAATATAACGAAATAAAGATACTAGCACTGTGCAAATCATCATGACATGGATACCACGACATGTGACCAGTTATATGTCATACAAAGACAGAAGTTCGTACAATTCCAAATCTGTCTCATCAGAAAATTTTCACATTTAGCTGGAAACAGTCACACTGCAAGACCAATTCATCAAGTTTTAATCAGGATTTCCTTGCCTTACGTTTTCACAAGCGTTTGAGTTTATGTCTCTGAACGTATCCATTAAATTGTCCAAACTGACTGACTGAGAGAGAGAGAGAGAGAGAGAGAGAGAGAGAGAGAGAGAGAGAGAGAGAGAGAGAGAGAAGGAACGAACGAACGAACGAACGAACGAAAGAATTATTGTGGTCAGGTCCAATTGACCCATTCACAAAAGGACAGGGTGGGAAAAGGGTTTGTACTTGCGAAAAAGTAATATAACGAAATAAAGATACTAGCACTGTGCAAATCATCATGACATGGATACCACGACATGTGACCAGTTATATGTCATACAAAGACAGAAGTTCATACAATTCCAAATCTGTCTCATCAGAAAATTTTCACATTTAGCTGGAAACAGTCACACTGCAAGACCAATAATTTATTCATCAAGTTTTAATCAGGATTTTCTTTCCTTACATTTTCACAAGCGTTTGAGTTTATGTCTCTGAACGTATCCATTAAATTGTCCAAACTGACTGAGAGAGAGAGAGAGAGAGAGAGAGAGAGAGAGAGAGTGACTGTCATGTGCGCACATGCGTGCATTCGTGTGTGTGTGTGTGTGTGTGTGTGTGTGTGTGTGTGTGTGTGTGTGTGTGTGTGTGTGTGTGTGTGTGTGTGTGTGTGTGTGTGTGTGTGTGTGTGTGTGTGTGTGTGTGTGTGTGTGTGTGTGTGTGTGTGTGTGTGTGTGTGTGTAGCTGTAGCCGGTCCATTGTCAGAGAGGGAATCAGGGAGGGAGGCAGCAGACGGAGGGATGAGTGGTGCAGATGGGGGAACAGAGGAGGACAGTCAGTGTGGGGGAGACCTTCAGCAAAGTCTGGATGTGACCCAGCAGGACCAGGTCAGTGGTTTCATTAACAGATGACAGCCTCGTCATCATCGTCATCGTCGTCATCGTCAAATTCGGCTTCGTTGTCGACTTCATTCCCATAATAATTACTGTATCTGTCACGATCATCATCATTATTATCATCCTCGTCAGCCTTATCTCCAATGCCTGAATCCAATTTTGTGCACATTCCAGAATAATATACATTGATTTAGAACTGAAACATAGTTTATATTATAGCGATTTTTTTTTAACAGGGTCAGCCTGTGTATTCATTTGTGCACATGCACTCTGTTTTGGGGAGGGCTTATTTTACTTACTGGCAAGACTCACTCTTTGCAGACCTAGAGATCTACTATGTGTTGCAGTGTGCTTGA
>NC_134886.1:40399525-40407025 GCF_041734735.1 Babylonia areolata
GTGGCATCAGCGGCAACGAAAAAGCGGACATTCTGGCAAAAGACGGTGCACAGAAGGAGCAGGCCAACAAACTGGTATCATACGATGAAATCAAGGCAATCATTAAGGCACAGCAAGGAATAAAGTGGCGCCTCCAGCACCCCAAATATAACCCAGAAGACAGATCAATCAACGTATTTCTTTGGTTATGGTCCGAAGTAATCTTTTGTGGTTAACTTCATATTCAGGTGTTTTTTTTTTGGTTTGTTTTTTTTTAAGAAAGCCCTGGGTGGCTCTGTTACCTTGATATTTTGTACTGGCAGTATTGGTGAAGTGCAGGATAACAGGGAGGGGATAGGGAGTGGGCAGGAAGTTGAATATATCTCAAAGACGTACCAACTGTGCTTTATAAGCAAGAGAATTACGATTATAATTATAGCAAGTTCATTACGTTAAAAGTTAAAACAATCTGCTGCGAGGGCTGTGCGAGAAAATTGCATACGTTTAAATGCAGAAATCTGCCATCGGATGTGTGTGTGTGTGTGTGTGTGTGTGTGTGTGTGTGTGTGTGTGTGTGTGTGTGTGTGTGTGTGTGTGTGTGTGTGTGTGCGCGCGCGCGCATCACACAGGAGGTTTGCGATCATAATTATGACAACTGCGTAAAGTCAAAAGGTGAAAGAGTCTTGATATGTCGGGTGGACGTGGTGTGCAGGTGAAACTCGCCACCCCCTGGCGGAAAATATTCACATCAGGCCCGATGTGGGGGATCATCATAGCACACCTGTGTTACAACTACACCAACTACACCCTGCAGACTTCTCTCCCCTCCTTTATGAAGGAGGTTCTCAAGTTCGACATCAAAAAGGTGTGCATGATTGTTCATATTATTTTGAAAATGTCTATATTACATTAATGAAATGGAATTTAGTGAAAAAACAAAACAAAAAAAAAACACAATGGAAACAAAACAGAGAAAATGAAATGAAAAGAAATAAAACAATGAATTAATGAAATGAGATAATGCTCGTTAGAATAGAAAAGAGTAAATTTAAATCAAGTAAGGTAAAAAATTAATACAAAAATAATAATAAAAAAAACAAGCGAGAAGAAAAGCACAAAAATGCAAGAACAATGAATTATCATAAAACAAACAAAACCAAACAATATAAAAGAAAACGAAACAATAAAGTAAGATGTATGACAGATAAGGCGATATGATACAAAATGAAATAATGGAGAGAGGGCAACCTGGAAAAAAGGTGTGTGCCCAGTGAACAGAAACCATCCATACATCTGACCTTTCTTCCCCCAGAACGGAGCTCTGTCAGCAGTCCCCTATCTCTGTATGGCCGTGTCGGCAGTTCTGGTGGGTCAGCTGGCCGACTGTCTCAGAGCTCGGGGCATTCTCAGCACCAAAGCCACCAGGAAGATGCTGCAGACCATCTGTGAGTCATCCTCTTTCATTGTTCAGTGTCAAAGATGCGCGTGTGGGTGTGTGTGTGTGTGTATATATATATATATATATATATATATATATATATATATATATATATATATATATATATAGATATAGATATATAGATGCTTCGACAACAACAGCTACTATTTCTACTGCTTCTGTTTTGTTGTTGTTGCTGCTGCTACTGCTCTTTCTCTTACAACAACATCAACACAACTAATACTATTACAACTACGACTAATGTGGAGTGATGGCCGAGAGGTAACGCGTCCGCCTAGGAAGCGAGGGAATCTGAGCGCGCTGGTTCGAATCACGCCTCAGCCGCCGATATTTTCTCCCCCTGCACTAGACCTTGAGTGGTGGCCTGGACGCTAGTCATTCGGATGAGACGATAAACAGAGGTCCCGTATGCAGCATGCACTTAGCGCACCTAAAAGAACCTACGGCAACAAAAGGGCTGTTCCTGGCAAAATTCTGAAGAAAAATCCATTTCGTTAGGAAAACAGCAACAACAACAACAAATAAAACTGCACGCAGGAAAAATACACAAAAAAATGGGTGGCGCTGTAGTATAGCGACTTGCTCTCCCTGGGGAGAGCAGCCCGAATTTCACACAGAGAAATCTGTTGTGATAAAAAGAGAAATACAATACAATACAATAATACAACTACTGCTGCTGCTGCTGCTGCAGTGCGTGAGAGCGAGAGAGCGAGAGCGAGAGAGAGAGAGAGAGAGAGAGAGAGAGAGAGAGAGAGAGAGAGAATTCACATACGAGGGTCATTCAATAAATAAGGTGATTTTTTCGGTATAAGGACTGCTAATACAGATAGAAGCTTACTTTTTTTTCTTTTTTTTGTTGTTGTTTTACTTCTTTTTCACATGGATTTAATTTGCTTTGCAGATTAAAAAAAACTTTGAGAGTTTTGGCGATTAACAAAGATGGCCGACCAAGAAGCATGCTCCAGGATTGAACAGCGGTCAGCTATCACGTTTTTGGTTGCTGAAGGGTGCAAACCAGTTGAAATTCATAGCAGAATGTCAACTGTGTATGGTGCCACATGTTTCAGCCGAACAAATGCCTACAAGTGGGCTAAATTGTTTAAAGAAGGACGGAGCAGTGTTGAGATGAAGACAGGCCTGGAAGGCCTACAGAAGTGAGGTCTCCTGAGGTGATCGAATCAGTCAATGACCTCATCAGTCTGACAGAAGGGTGACAGTGAATGACATTGAAAGGACTTTGAGCTTATCTGTTGAGACAGCACACAAAATTGTCCATGATGACCTTGGCTACTCGAAGGTCAGCTGCCGGTGGGTGCCAAAGATGCAAGGCCTCACACAGCAGCCCGAACGGTGCAGATCATCAACGAGCTGGGCTGGGAACTGCTCCCTCATCCCCCTTACAGCCCAGACCTTGCCCCTTCAGACTTTCACCTGTTTGGTCCCTTGAAAGCGTTCACGAGAGGCACGAAGTTTGAAAGTGACGATGAAGTCAAAAGTGTTGTAAGCGACTGGCTGAGACATCAGTCCAAAGATTTTTACGCTGAGGGAATACGGAAGCTTGTGCACAGATGGGAAAAGTGTGTGACAGTGCTGGGAGACTACGTTGAAATGTTTTTAAAAAAGTAAGCTTCTATCTGTATTAGCAGTCCTTATACCGAAAAATTCACCTTATTTATTGAATTCACATATATACACGGCGCGTTGGTCACACCTTGACCTCATATTAACCTGTGTCGTGGCTGTGAATATTTCGTTTGTGATATCTGTTTGAAACAAACCGTTGTATCAACAACGCATGGCTCATTGTGTGTGTTCTTTTCTGCATTAATGTGTTGACTTTGCTTGTTATCTTACTTTTTGTCAAAATAGATTTATCTTCACCGTGTGTAATTAGGGCTTTTTCGTCACGGGAAAGCGGAGCACACCAGTGCTTGTTTGTTTGTTTTTTCTTCTATCTGGGAGTATATTTCTTTTGCTATGTGCGTTTTCTCACATCGTTTTGCCAGACAACCCTTTTGACAGCTTGGGTTATTTCACATTCGCTAAGTCGGTCCATGCTGCACACGAGACTCGCTTTACTATTTCAACAGAAAGACCAGCACCCAGAGCACATATCAAGGACTTGTTGTAGTGAGAGACTGAATATCAAGTCCAAAATGTGGGATCCGAACCGGTGGACAGTCGGTCGTGCGCATAACCACTAGACCGTCTCTCCACCTCTATCTGCAGATCGTGCTACATCTAGAGAATTCAGGTTGTGCTCTTCTGCATTTCATATATTTTTTGTTTTTTGTTTTTTGGGGTTTTTTTTTGTTGTTGTTGTTGTTTGTTTGTTTTTTTTGGTAGGGGGTGTGGGGGTGGGGGGTTGTGGTTATTTTGCTCTTCTTCTGTTTTGTCGTCGTCTTTGTCGTCACCCCGTCTTCGTCGTTGTCGTCATCGTCGTCATCGTTCCCCTCTGCTACTGCTGTTGTTGCTACTACTACTACTACTACTACTACTACTACTACTACTACTACTACTACTACTACTACTATAGGTGCTGCTGTTACGACGACGACAATTTTGTTATTGATGTTGTTGATGATGAGAACGATGACGATGCTACTGCTGCAGCTTCTGCTTCTGCTGCTGCTGCTGATGACGATGATAATGATGATAATAATGATGATGATGGTAGTAATATCGAAACACCTAACCCAACAAAAGTAGCCAAAATCATCATCATTATCATCATCTATCCCACCCAAACACCATCACCACACTCTTCCTTCCTCTCCGCACCTGGCACCTTGTGTTGCCAGCCTTCCTGGGTGGGGCAGCAAGTCTGGTGCTGGTTGGCTACATGTCGTGCAGTCAGCGGGCCCTTGCGGTCTTCCTGCTGTCCCTGTGTATGTGCTTTGGTGCCCTCAACCGTGCAGGCTATACGGTCAACCATATTGACCTCGCACCCAGGTTTGTGTGTGTGTGTGTGTGTGTGTGTGTGTGTGTGTGTGTGTGTGTGTGTGTGTCTGTGTCTGTGTGTGTCTGTGTCTGTGTCTGTGTCTGTGTGTCTGTGTGTGTCTGTGTGTCTGTCTGTGTCTGTGTGTTTAACGTGATGTGTTTCCCGGTTCCCTTGATCTTTGCGTCATGATAATTTTATCTGCTATTGTATTCCTTTTATTCTGTGTCTTTCAGTGTTTGTCTTTTTTACGCTATGTTTTCTTTCTTTCATTTATTCTTCGCTCTTTATATTTAGGTCTTTCTAATGAAGGAAATTATGGAGATAGAGAATGGTGATGACGAGGACGAGGACGACGAGGAAGATGATGTCGAGGAGGAGGAGAAGGACGAGAACGACAACAATGACGATGATGACGACGACGACGATGAAGATGATGCTGAGGAGGACGACGACGACGACGACAACAATGACGATAATGACGACGATTCCGTTAATTCTATTGTTGGTGTCATTTTCTTTTCCTTCGCACAGTTTGGCCAGGGCGGCGCTGGGTTGACGTGAAGGGTCTGGCATCTGCTTTTTTTTTTTTTTTTTTTTTTTTTTTTGTTCATCCAGAGCAAAATGTGGCGTAGCGTGTATGGATCTTTGAAATTGAAATTGAAACTGTTCTTCTTCACACTGTTTTCTCCTTTTTCTGCCTTTCTTACAACCAGACAGAGGGACAAAAACTGAGTTAAGTTTGATCATATTGGAGCAATACAAACACACATGTGTCTGCGGCATGTCAGTGACATGTTTGTACATTAAATACATCGTGGTGATATAAAAACACAAGTGCGCATGTAAAATGGAAATGAGAGAGAAATAGATAGACAGAGAGAGAGAGAGAGAGAGAGAGAGACAGAGACAGAGACAGAGACAGACAGACAGACACATAGAGAGAGAGGGGGGGCTGCGCGGTGGTGGGGGGCGGAGGTTGGGGGGGTGGGGTGGGGGGGCACAGAGTGGGATGGAAGCATGAAATCATAATAAATGACTTCAATGTTTTCATTTGCAGACACGCTGGAGTTATGTATGGAATCACAAATACTGCTGCCACGATTCCTGGAATGATTGCGCCCCTTGTAGTAGGAGCCTTAACTCCAAATGTAAGTCATACCTACATACGCCAGAAAGTAGTTTTAAGTTAAAACGACAGATATGGAAGTTATTGTTTCCTCAAAGAAGGTGAATAAACGCTCAAAAGATATATCAGATTGCTAAAACCAAATCTTTCAAAACGGAAGGGAAGATGAGTAAATAAGAGAAACAACATCGTGTCATTAAATCTGCCCTCTCCGCCAGGACATACCAGAATTCATTGGCACGAGCAGACCACAGACGTTTCATTCTGTGAAGAAATCCATCAGTCTTGCGAACATTAACAGCGAGTACTCCACCGCACGGAAAATACAATTCCGCAGCATGTAGATGCCATGTTTTATCAATAATACCATTAACCTCAACCTCTTGAGAACACACAAAAAAACTTTAAAAATATGATGAAACAAAAACAAAACAAAACAAAACGAAAAAAAACAAACAAACAAAAATAACACAACAAAAAACAGAAACAAACAAACAAAAAAAATGTGTGGGTCAGTACAAACATATGTGCTTACACGAAATACAAAAAAGACGTTTTCGATATACGCGACAAGATACACATTAAAAGTAGCATGTATATGCTTCTCTTCAATAGTTGAAATACTGGATTCACCATCCACGAAATGTCAAATGAACATTCATTTTGTCGCGTTGGTATCTTTTGATTATTCGTTACCATCGAGATACAATGCAATACATCTTTATTCATCCATGTGCCTGTTGTTGATGTTATCGTTATGTTGTTGATGCTAACTGATTTTTTGTTCTTATAATTTGATTAATAACTGTTTGTACGATGTCCTTGTCCTGTAATGGTATGCCTAGGTCACATCACAGCAACGCCCTCGTGTAATAATAATAATAATAATAATAATAATAATAATAATAATAATAATAATAATAATAATAATAATAATAATCGGACATTCATCGGCGCTTTCTTCATTGCACGAACCGCTTTACAATCCACGCACATACGCATACGAAACACGCTCAGTCGTAAACTCACAATCATGCACAATAGAGATATATATGCGCATAGAACCTCGTACGTACGATACATACATACATACATTCGACGCACACACAATACAGCGTTACAAATATACCTACACAATCAACTAATTACTTTCATGTATGAGAGAGGGCAATGAGCTGTGATATGTGGTATGTGTCATTACTTCAATGCCCTCCATAACCTCCTCCACAGAGAACAGCCGAGGAGTGGCGCACAGTCTTCTTCGTCTGTGCCGGGGTGCAGGTGGTGGGAGCCCTCATCTTTGGCCTGTTGGCAGAGGGACAGGTACAGAGCTGGGCCACACCTCCAGAGGAGGAATATGACATTGAGATGATAGCAGACCACAGAGCGGGGAAGGAAAACACCTCTGTGAATGGTGCTACCGAAGAAAAAAAATCATTCTGAATGACGACAGGGAAGAACAGATCACGGAACAAAAGAAGTGATCGCTGTGGATGCCGTTGAACCACATTCTACTGATAACTTGCATATGGGCTACGAAAACCGCTAATGAGATTGCGGTACATACATACAGGATGAGAGGCAACTCGATGGAAGATAACTTCTGGGAACAGTTAGACAGATGGATATTCGCATAGACAGAGAGAGACACGAGGAGAGTCATTTGAAATTACGAAAAGACTGTATGTTTACCTAACAGATGTGTCTTTAGTGCTTGCTTTCTTTATTAAAAAAATCATGTAATATGGTTTTAAAGAGTAAGAACGATATATGCCACTAACAGACCTCTGTTCATGACGACCTCTGTTCTGACGACTGTTCATGATAGTATAAAACATGTGCAGGCAGTGGGGATATAATTATCGCTTCTTTTGGATTATTCTAGGAACAGTGAATCAGAACCCACACAGTTACACTGAGAATTGAATAAATCTTTTAGATAAAGGGGTTGTACCAGAGGTTTGGCTGACCGATATTATCAAGCCCATGTGTATA